>NC_143152.1:20737948-21037948 GCF_041381405.1 Jatropha curcas | reverse complement strand
TTGAAGAAACCGTCAAAAAGTTGATAGCCACTAGTATAGAAACACAAATCGTAAGATAGTTAGCATCATTATACTCTTTGTTCTCTCAACTCTTTAAAATTTAGAGTTTTTTTATTGTCTGTTCGTGTGGATACTATTATAGATTGTGCAATTGGACGGTTTGTGGTTTGCGACAATTTAATCGCGTAAAATGAAGTTTCAAAAGATCAAACTAAGAGGTATTTTTTCTAAGTAAATTTTATTGTTTTAATGATTTAAACAAATCTATTTTGATATCATAATTTGCTATAATTATTTTATTTCGTTGCACTTTATTGTATGGTAAGACCCAATAATTATTCTTTTTTCAAATAATAGAATCGAAATAGTAGTTTCGGTAAAATTATATCTTGCATAGAGTTAGATTCCTACTTGAGATTATAACTAGAATATTGAATGTATTGTGTTTGTACAAGTTGACGAAAGGAGGGGCACCAAGGTAAATTTTTAAACTATTTAAATTTTTTTTTTTATCCCCTTAACCTTGATTTCTCGCTCTGTCACATTGCAAGAGAATCTAAGTTTTGTAACATTCAACGAGTTGTTATTCTTTAACATCTTTTTCTTATTCTACTTAATTTCTATTAGTGAATCTTTTTCCTTCTTCACCTTTACCATAGTTTTTCTGTTGGATGAATATTTCAACTATGAATTGATGGCACCTATCACCTCTATCTTCAAAGTCTCAAATTGAGAAGTCAATCATGAAAACCCCTCAAAATAATTAATTAAACTTATCTCTAAATATTATTTGAGATTAACATATTTGAATTCAAAATGATTAAAAATTGCAAAAATTATAATTATGTTATTGTAGTTTACCATAAATTACTAATCTATCCTATATTTTAAAAAATTCACTACAATATCTTTATAAATTCTCTAAACTTTTGTTCTTCTATCCATTTTGTATAACCTTACCGTTAAATGTGTAATGAAAAGATTAAAATGCCCTTAGTCGACACCAAATCCTAAACTTGCATTAACAACCCAACGGCTGTGCAAAACAATATTGCAAAATAACCACTTCTCATGGGACGCTCGCCTTGTTGGGAGAAAGCTCACGGAGATATAATCATAACGCCACTGAGGTATCACCATGCTCACCAACAATGAATGCCTATAAAAGTTCATGCATATTCAGTAACCCAATTTGTTTCATAAAAGATTAACTAAAACATATCTTAGTATCAATTTTAAAAGTGAAATGTGATTGTAATTGCACGTATGTTGATGTACAAATGGTCCGCGATCAAAAACTGAACTTTGAATTGTCTAATCCGATAACACGATTCTTGAACTGTCTGATCCAATAACACGATTCGAAAAGGACATGAGTTTTTATATTCAGCCTAGACTCGCTTAGGAACTGACGCGCACCGGTAGTACGATATAGAGATGAGATCCAACGGTGACAGAATAATCATTACTACCATTATCATCAAAAATCTTTTTTTTTTTTTTTTTTTTTTTTTTTTTTTTTTTTTTTTTTTTTTTTTTGGTTTTAAGATTGCTTAGATGGGGCAAGAGTTGCAAATTCAGGCAGCAATGAAAAAGAGAGATCAATCAAAATCAAAAAGGAGAGTTGTTAAGGGTATTTTTGGATAACAATATTGTGCATCTCATTTGACTATTTATTTTTTGTTTGACATATACTAAAAATTGAAATAAAATGGAAGAAAGGACAAAAGTTTATAACTGGACCAAATTATGGGTATATTATAGTGATATTTTTTTAAAATGCAGGGATAAACAAGTAATTTACAACAAATTAAATGAATAAAATTATAATATTTTCTTAAAAATTTAGACTTTTTTTTATTAAATAGTCCTAGTAATTACTTTGGACCCCTTTTATGTACAACAGGACTTGATATCTAATATTTATATTATAATTTTGAGAATGACGATGATGGAAATGACAAGAAGTAAAAATAAATGATAAAAATAAATAAATCATGAAAAATGTTTTGAATACAGTTGAAAATTGAGAAGTATATTATAATAATAACTAGTCGTTAATTCGCGCTTCGCGCGCAGTTACTTATATTATCTAAATATAATTAATTTAAAAATAATAATTAAATAAAATAAAATAATTTAAAAATTATAAACTTATAATAATCTATATATCTTAAAATAATTGTAAATATAAAGAAATTTTAAAAATATATTCAAGATCAAATTAAATTGTAGAAAAATAAAATAAAATTTTAAATTTTTTTAGAAAATAGAAAATAAAAAAAGAGAACCATGTAGAATTTCATTTTTATTTATATTTTAGTTGAATAATTATTATTATCAAACATTTTATAATTAAATATATTTAAAATCTCAAAAAATATAATTCATTATTGAAAATTTTAAAAAAGAATATGCTATAAAAGAAGAATTCTTTAAATATTTTTATTTAATTTATTACATAAATTTTAAATATAAAAATTTATATTTATATTTATGTATTTATTTGTGTATTGTCTCATTACTTTGATCAGTAATTCTTGCTAATCACATGATGGTTAAGATTCAATATTATTAAATAATTAATATAAAATTAATAAATAAAAATATCAACTAAACTATTAAATATTTTAATAATATTTTTTTTGTTAATATTTTAATAAACATCCAAATAAAATTGATTTGTTTCCATGTATCAAAAAAAATTAATTTATTTCCACAGTACTTTAAATTTCAATTTGATGTTTAAGAGAGTATTGATTATGATTTAATAATAATAATTAATAGACTGTATTAGAGTCATATTTAAATACTATAACTATATTAGAGTATAAATTCATAAAAAATGCAAATAATTTTTATTCATCTTAAACTATTAAACATTTTAATAATTTTTTTGTTATCGTTACTGCTTTGCCAAAAAAAAAAAAAAAAAAAAAACAATTCGCAAGATAAAAAAGAAAATACAATTCGCAAAACAAAAAAAAAAAAAAAACAGTCCGCAAGACAAAAAAAAAATCCGAATGACAGAGTAATCACCGTCAACCACTTTCCTACAACACAACTCTCATGGTAACACATGTGGTGCTAATGGTTCAACATGTTTCTTTTGACCTTTCCAGGTGGTCGGAAAACAAAAAAAATTAATATATTCAAGATAATTATGTATTTAAAAAAAAACAATCTGCAAGACAAAAAAAAATTCACAAGACTAATTCTTTAGCATGTTCTATACTGCAAAGACAAAAATACAAAGAAAGACCCCGCATATAATCGTTACACTTATAAACACATCAAGCATGAGCTGCGAAGAATCATTAAAGATAACTGTAATAAAAAACTATAATAAAGTAATAATGAAAACGAATAAATATAAAAGCTAAAAAAAAAATAGCCTCTATTCATGAAAAGCTTTGAGACAGAAATATAGAATAATATTGATAATAAAATCACATAGTGCTCCAGAAACACAGAAAAATAAAAGAGTTGGAAAACAAACTTACTTGTAGTGCAAACGGTTTACATCCAAGTTCAATTATGTATAGCTAGATTTTAGGTTCAAAAATTTAAAAGATATAAATTATTATTACTATATATTAAATATTAAATTAAAAAAATAATTATATTGGTCAATCAAAATACAAAAAATAAGAAAAATTTTATAAAAAAAGATAAATTAAATGCTGAACAAAAAAAATGCTTTTAAAACATTCTCTTTGTTTGAGCTTTCATATATATATATATATATATATTAGTTTGACTGTTATATTTATTAATAACAAAATATATTAAACTGCGATGTTGTGATTGCTGCTAATGGAGTTCAAGGATAGGGCATGGTCGTTAGAGACAGTAGGGGTAAGGTTATGGCATTAGGCATCAAAAGGTTTCTAAGTGATCTCTCACCAGAAAAAACGAGATTGAAGCGGCGATTTTTGCAGTCAAATGTTCAAAGGCACTCGGCCTTCATATAAATTACTCTTGAATCTAATTGTTTATCTCTGGTTCATCATCTGCAGAAAGCGGAAGTCCCTCTATCTGAGTTAAGCAACATAATTTTGACACTGAAAGATACCTTGGACTCTTTTCCTTTTACTTCTTTTTTCTCATGTATAGGGAGCAGGTAATAGAGTAGCTCATTTCTTAGCTAAGGAAGTTCTCCCTTCTAGTTATGAGGAGCTCATATGGATTCAAGAAATTTCCTCATCTTTAGATGTTCTTGTACAAGCTGATTTTATCCTCTTTTGATTTATAATATCTTCTGTATTTATCCTTAAAAAAAAAAAAAACAAAGTATATATAAAAGTGGAAATGACGGGAAAATAATGAGATTATCTATAATATTTTTAGTGAAAGTTTAGAAATCTTAAAATATTGTTAGTCATTGAATAATTAATAATAGTTTGAGTTTATTAAATAACTTGAGTTTTTAATAAGTGATAAATTAGAATTTTTTAATACTTTTTTAATACATTTGAAATTTTGTATATTTTATTATTTTAAACTTTACCATGTGTTAATTATTTAAAACTTTTATTTTCTTTTTTATTTTTTTAAACTTTACCGTGTGTTAAACATTTAAATTGTTAATTTTTTTATTTTTTAAACTTAATACTTTTTTAATACATTTGAAAATTTTTATGTGTTAATTTTTAAACTATACCGTATGTCAAGGATTTAAAACTTTTAAGTTTTTTTTATTTTTTTAAACTTTACCATGTGGCATGTAAATATTATTATGTTGTCTACAATCTAAATGACTGTGCTTAATGTTCCCTTATCATCTCATTGCTTAATGAAACTTTAAAAAATTTTTAAATCTATTTAAACTATATATAAATGTGGGACAAGGGGGAATAATGACATTTTCAATAGCATCCTTACTGAAATGTAAAATGTTCTAAAATAATCTTAATGATGATCAATTAAATTTTATTTTAAATATTATACTTTATAAATAATTAACGTTAACTATACACTTAAAAATTCTTTTATTTCCTATATATATTTTTAATTTTATTCAATTTTTAAGAATTTTAAATTAAATATTAGAGTTAAATATATCTTACATACTTCCAACATTTATTATATATGTCTTTGCTCTCTTTAACTTAATATGTAATAAAATAAATTTATAATCTATAATCTATATAAATGTGGGAATAGAGGAGAAAATAATGAGATTTTCTACAATAGTCTTAGTACAATTTGAGATTCCTAATATAACATTTTAATTAGATTTTTTATGCATTTTAATCGGAGAAAATAAGTCTATTTATCCTTTTGAATATTATTTTTAGTTGAATTTTTAATATCTTTTAATCGAAGAAAATAGATTCCATTTATCATTTTGAACATCCTTTTAGTTAGATTTTTTAATGCATTTCAATTCAAGAAAATATGTATGTGCTCTATTTGATCTTGTAGTATTATTGTCCAATGATTTTTATAATTAATAGATTTTTTTAGTTCTTAATTATATGTTCTTAGGTTATATTGCTTTTTATGAGGTAAATCGAAAACCTCCATTCAACTATTGAAAATGAAACTTAAATACTTTTAATTTATTATGTTCTAAATTTTTTAAAATGTGATTAAATACTTTATTATTATACTTTATCACTTAATTATAATGGAATTAAAATAAAATTTTTTTAAATGTATTATTTCTCTTTAATTTTTTGGAGAGGATGATGTACGTTTATTGGAATCATTTACATACTATTGTATTTTAATATTTTTTTTAAAATTTAATAAAAGCTATGTAAGTATGAAATTATAGTACTTGACTAATATTAAAAAGAGAGTTTTTTCTTTTTTTAGTCTAATGAAATCTTTTTTAAAAAATAGATTATAAATGTTTAAATTTGCTATCATTTTTTGTCAGTTTTTCTATATTAAAAATGAAATAAAGAGAAATTGAAGAGCTCTTTTTTTTTTCAATATTTTATTCTTTTTTTTTTAGAATTTATGAAATTTTATTTAATTTTTCTACAATTTAATTGGATATATTTTTTAAATAGATATAAAGATATTTAGACCTTTGAGATTTTAATGTTTTTTCAAATATTTTTTACATATGACTTTGAAATTTTTGAATTTATATCTTCTTTAAACTTGAGAAAGTATATTTCATTATCAATATTGTCGTTTACATATTGATTCTCATGTGGAGTGGAGGATTTTAAGCAATTTGTTTTTAAATTCTATGCAAGGATATGGAATTTAAAATATTACATGTTATTGATAAAATTTCAGCTTAACTTCGTACGACGAAAACAGCTGATGTAAAGATCAAAACTATATTTAATATTGTGACTATGTAAAGTAAGTATTGATTTATTAAATTAATGTCATAGCATCGCAAAATCATAGAATTTTTTTAATACAGTAAATGCAAATCTATAGTGATTTTATATAATTAATTAACAATAAAATTATTTTTTTTATTAAAAGGAGAAGCAGAAACAACATTTTCTTTTCAATTTAGATGCTACAGTACAAGACATGTTAAAAAATTCATTGTATACTTAAAGTGCAATAGTAATTAATCTTTGTATTTATTTTAATTTAGATAAGCATTTATACTTTAATATTATATAAGTAACAAAATTAATACTATATATAAAAGTGGGAATGAAACCTTTAGCTCGATTTGCACGCACGTCATAAAAGAACTAATACTATATATAAAAGTGGGAATGAAGGGGGAAATAGTAGAATTAACTATAGTGCCCTTAATGAAATTTTATATATTGTAAAATAACCTTAGTCAGAGGTAAAATATTATAAATTATTTAATTATTCCCGCATTTATGTGGGATTTCCGATTGCTTGTGTTGTATTTTTCATGTTATCTTTTTTTCTATCTCAATATTAGGAGTAGAATGACAAAATTCAAATGATATTTGCTTATTTTATACGGAAGAAAAACTTACTTTTTTAAATTGCTAAAACATATAAATTTGATTTTGATTATGAATTCAATTTAATTGGTAAACGAAGTAAACATATTTTGTTAATTACGCTATATATGTAATTATTACTTTTTATTATTAATTTGATAAATGATATATTTTGAAGTAACTTTAATTGACAACACTATTTTATAATAATATTTTATCATATAAATATAGTTGTCAATAATTTATAATATAAAATTAGCTATATAAATTTTAATTATTTAATTATTTTGGTATAATCAAAATTCCATACAAATATTAAGTTGTTTTGGTAATTTTTAGCTCAAGTTAATTATTATTTTTGAAAGATAAAAAATTATAACTTGTCTTGATTAATTGAATATATAACTAAATAAAATTAAATACACACTCACTTAACCACTAACATAATATTGAAATATGTTTATTTTTTCTGTTTTAAATAATCTTAGAATATCTTAGTTCTCGGACTAATCTACTATTATATATAAATTTGGAAATATGGGAGATAATAGGATTTCCTATATGAGCCTTAGTTTATTTTAGTTAGATTTTTAATGCATTTCAATTGGAGAAAATATGTTCATTTATCATTTTGAAAATCCTTTTAGTTATATTTTTTATGTCTTTTAAGTTGGGAAAATAGATTCTATTATTTATCCTTTTGAATATTCTTTTAATTATATTTTTTATGCATTTTCGTTCGAGAAATATGTATATTTATATTCTCTATTTAATCTTGCAATATTATTATCCAATGATTTTTATAATTAATAAATTTTGATGTTCTTAATTTTTTTTTATCAACAAAGAAGAATTTTTATTTAAGAATTAAATAGAAATAAACATATGTTCAGATAAAACTCAACTAATCAGGGCACTACACCTAAGCCATCAGGCTTTCCCCAATACAGCCTATCATATCCTAGAAAAGTAAGGAAAATCTAAATCCATAACCAATAGATAGACCAAAATACAAGAGCAAATAGCAGCTGTTCCTTTTCATGAGAGGAGAAAAGAAACTACTGATCAACAAAAAAACATAAGTATATCAGATACAATTTTATAATCATGCCAAAAAAGATCTTGTAGCTATTACCCCTTTTTTTGCCAAGGAATTTGCTAATGAGTTCCTTCCCCTTTTTATATGACAGAACTGAACCTAATATAAAACATTAACTAAGGCATCAAATTTGTTAAATTTTTTCCACCATTCCCATGGTCCTTTTATTTTTGTTGATAACCTATGTGATAGCATTGCTTAAATCAGACTCAATAATCAATGGGCAACTATTATATTGCGAATCATAGAATACTTCTATCGCATTTAGGATGACTAAGAATTCATCCTCATTTGAGTCCACAACACCCACATATCTAAAAGAAAAAGACGTAAGACATTACCTAAAGCATTTCTAAGCACACCACCAATAACTTTATCTCCTAGCTTGCCTCTTGAGGATCCATCGACATTGAATTTCAAGGTCCAATGTTCTGGTGGCACTAATGATTGAGATTCAACTTGGTGCATTTTTCTTTGTTTTATTCTAGCAACACTATTGCACAAGAATAGGGAAACACATCTAGTCACTAAAGCAATAAGGCATCATTGGAAAATTTGCCTTCAGCAGCTCGAAACTTCTCAATTTGATCATGTTTATGATAACCTCATTCTGTTGCTCTTCATTAGAGAATAACTGCTTATTTCTTCTTAACCAAATTGTCCAAAGCGTAACGAAGAATAAAGCGTTCCAACCCATACCCAATCCTTGAAGAAAATTTAAGTTTCCAATTGTCAGCTTAGTTCCACAATGCTATTGGGTAAAACTCCTTGAATTCTCCACCAGTTAATCAGTGACATCCATACCTCTTTAGCTAAAGGCCATTTCAGAGGAACGTGATCCATAGTTTCCACTGCTGTCCGACACAAGGGGCAAGAGCAATCCTCCAAATTTTGAACAATCTTCCTTCTCATGTGATATTCTATGAGGTAAATCGAAAACCTTAATTTAAGTATTGAAAATAAAACTTAAATTCTTCTAATTTATTATGTTCTGAATTTTTTAAAATATTATTAAATAATTTACTATTAGAGTCTATTAGTTAAATACAATGAAATTAAAATAATTTTTTAAAATATATTCCTTCTCTTTGATTTTCATGTATTTGGATTATTTACATATTATTGTATTTTAAAATTTTTTTTATAATTCTAATTTAACAAAAACAATGAAAGTATGGAATTATAGTATTTGACTAATATAACAAATACAAAAGTTTTTCCTTTTTTAGTCTAATAAAATCTTTTTGAAAAAGTAGATTACAAAAGTTTGAATTAATGAGAAAAAGTAGGTATATTTGCTATCATTTTTATTTTCAGTTTTTCTATATTTTTTTTTTTTGAGAAGAAATCAAAATAGAAATTTCATTAAAAGGAAATTGTATACAGATATGAGATACAAATCAATATGTTTCTATATTTTTGTATAGGAAGCCTAATAATAAACCACTCATACAAAGAAAACACTATCTTGATTTGAAGTATCTGATCGAGTTGACAGAGCATAATATTTGTGTCACTGGCGATCGCTTGCTCCACTTGGTGGCTATTAATGGCCAATGTTTGACTCCATGTCTTTCTACAAGTCCGATCTGATTATCTTCAAATTTCTTCCAGAGATCTGCACTTCTTTTTGCATAATCTAAATAACAAAAGACGCAAAATAAAATCACCATAATAGTGATAACAATAACTCAAAATTAGATTTAAAAATAAAATTCCAAGATATGGGCGACAATAAATCTCAATAATTAGGCGACAATAACTCAGATCTGAGAATTATTTGCAAAAAATAAACGAAAAAAGGAAAAGGAGTGGCCACCGGTGGCCACCCGTGGAAGAAGAAAAAAGAGCTTTTAGATTTTAGGTTTGGGAGAGAAAGAGAAAGCGGCTAATAACATTATTTATTATAATGACGGCATCAATAACCTCCAGTTTTTCTATATTAAAGATAAAATAAAGAGAAAATTTAAGAGCCTCCTTTTTATTAAATATTTTATTCTACTTTTTTTAAAAAAATTTATTCAATTGTATTTAATTTTCTATGATTTAATTGCATGTATTTTTTAAAATAATTTTTAAAATAGATATAAAGATAATTAGACCTTTGAGATTTTAATTTTTTTTTAATTTTTTTTCTAAATAAATATATAGAGTCTGAAATTTTTGGATTTATACTCATTTATATCTATCTATAAACTTGAGAAAGGATCTTTCATTACCAACATACACTACAAGAAAATTGGGATATAGCTACGAAATTTTCCATAGCTAAGTTTAATAAATCTGTAGCTAATTGCAAATTGCTATGGAATATTTTCGTCCCTAAAACGCTTGTAGCTAAAAATATAGTTACAAATTTATAATACGTAGTTATTTAGCCATGAAATAGCTACCATAAATCTATAGTAATAAATAGTCCAATCAGTATCCAAAAATGTGTAGCTAATCTGTAGCTACATATTTGGTCTCTAAATGGTAGCAATGCCTTAGCTAATTCGGTAGCCATTTTGTAACAAATTCATAGCTATTTATTGTAAATCTGTATTCAAAATTGTGTAGCTAATCCTAGCTAAAAATTTCTATGTCTAATCTATAGCAATTCTGTGGCGAAAATCTATAGCTATTCTGTAGCAATGTTGTAGCTAGAGTTAAACATATATGTTTCCAAAATTGTGTAGCTAATTCATAACTAAATGTATCGATAACTAATTCATAGCTAATCTGTAGCTATTTTACTAGGTATTTAAAATTTTTTTTATTTTGGACTCAGCA
This sequence comes from Jatropha curcas, assembly GCF_041381405.1. Taxonomy (NCBI): domain Eukaryota; kingdom Viridiplantae; phylum Streptophyta; class Magnoliopsida; order Malpighiales; family Euphorbiaceae; genus Jatropha; species Jatropha curcas. Next base: position 21,027,172 of record NC_143152.1, on the reverse strand, counting down.
AATCTGTTAAAAATATAAATTATAAAGCAAATATGGAAAAGAAACTATACATATATTCTCCATAATTCAAACATATTTAGCACACTTGTTTAATACTAGACGTATTTGTATCTAAGTTCCAATATGCAAACATTTTAATCATAGATATTCAACAAAGAAAAGTTCACCAAGAGATATCCCTCTAACCATCCAAGCCTTGAACATCATTTTCGTCTTCATCTGTCATAGGATCAACACGGGAGCTAGAAGTAGGAGCATTAGGGTTTAAATTTGAATGGTCTGAGGATTCCGGTGGCTGGCTCGACTTGCTTTGCAAATGCCTATGAACTTGGGCAATCATATTTGTTTATTGCTTAAGCAATCTGTTAAATGCGTCTTGTCATTCCTTCAGTGAATGAATCAACTCCATGGCATCTGACGAAGTCGATGAGGCACCAAATGAGCTGCCACTCATACCAAAATGCGGGTATAAGAGGGAAGCCTGGGAGCTAATGCTGTAGACTCTACGTTTATATTTTCCTCAGACTCTACGTTTATATTTTCCTCCTGCAGTCTCCAAATACAACTGGTACTCATCAATAGGAGTTTTTCTACCTTCAGGTTGCTGTGTGGATCGTTGTTCTTTACATGGCAGAGGAATTGATCCAGTCTCTACACCCTATTAAGTTCAAAATAATGTTTAAATTAATAGCAGTTGGTAAACACTAAAATTAATTAATAAATTGAAGTTGGGAACATATCATACGTCATGCATGTTCGGCATGGGAGATAGAGCCTCCAGTATGACGAGATGGACCAAATCACTTGCCACCCTTCTTAGTACACCGATTGTTTGAGAATTGTCTAGACTTTGCAACATAATCTTGTGCTTTCCAATCCTCATTCCACTTCTTCTAAACATCATCTTGGACAACAGTCCTTTTTCCATGACATTTAAGCTTATGAAGCATATCCCTATATCTCTCAGCTGCCTTTCTCTTTCATGTAATCTTTATAAGCTCATTCATCGCTTCATCCCAATGGAAGTTTTTCTATATATACAATATAACAACAGAATAAAATTTTAATCAAAATGAATAGAAAAACAAATAGTTTTGTATATTATTAAACAAAATTTCGGCAAAGTTTCCTTTAAAAGTTGGACTTAACTCCCTTGTTAGAAGTTCAAAATTCATGGTGTATCTCAAAATATTCTCATTAAGGTAATATCATCATATAATACATCAATTATTTCAAATGTGAACATTAATATTTTAATGCTATTATATATTATTACTTTGATTATTCTATTATTCTTCAATTATATATATGCTAGAATAGTAACTGACCTGAAACTCAATCCAATAGAATTGCTTTGTAGCTAAACTCACATTCTTCCAACTATAGCCATCTGATAGATGTTATTTTTATATTATTTTTAATATAGTTTTTATTAGGATTTTTAGTATTTTTAATTACTTTAATTAGTTTTTATTTAATTTTATTTATATTTTGTTTAAAGCTTTCTTGAATCACATTTCATTTGACTGTGGGAATTTTGTAGCATTTTTATAGAAAACCGGCCAAAAATACAGAAAAGAGTGTACCTAAGCAAAAAGGCTGGCACGCCCTGAGCATGTTATCCAGCACCCCCATGTTGTGTTCAAGATAAATTCAACAGAGGTTCAGAGACTAGCATGCCCAAACCGTGCCAAAGAGCATGTCCGTGCTACAAGATGCTGTCGATCTCTGAACGTGCTCATCCAAGCACGGCCCATGCAACAACTACTATGAAGACTCGGAGTCTAGCCCGCCCGTGCCACAAGTAGCTGTCGATCTTTGAACGTGCTCATCCAAGCACGGCCCGTGCTGCAACCACCTTAGGGACTCAAAGCCTAGCACGCCCAGGCTGAGCCAAATAGCACGCCCGTGCTGAAGACTAGATTTTATCTTAGGTCGAAAACGTCAGTTCTAGCCCGTGCCGCTTGCATGGACCTGTACAAAACGCTTCTGACATGTCATTCAAGCTTAAATCTATCAAGCCGCTAGGAGAATCCTAATTTGGAAGAAATACAAAGCCTAATAGTCTCTTACCCCCAAACGATTTCTTCCTCATTAAAGATTCTGTTTCCTTAATGAAGTCGAAGTTTCCCCAAGAAATCTATATAAAGAAAGAGATTAGCTATATTAAAGGCGTCTTTGATCTCTGATTCTCTTGTTCTCTAGTTAGTTTTCTTTCTTTAAGATTTCAAGTGTTCAGGATTGGTGTCAAGATTCAAGAAAATCGCCCAAGCCCATTGTTGACTAGTTTTTATTTCTAAACTCTCTTTTTGTTTATTATTCTTTATGAGATTATTTACAAGATTAATTGAGTTTTATTTAATTACCATGTTGAACTAAATTCTCATACTAGGGATTTGATGTAGATTAATTTCTATCCTAATTTATAATATTAGATTTGCTTTTCTTTGTTCAAATTATAATATTATTAAACTTAATGCTTCCAGGCAGAGTTTCTCCCCTAGATTGATTTATTTTATTAATCATTATTGGGAGAAAGGTTTTTGATATCAAAAATGTAATAAATTACATGAGAATAATAACTTGATGCAGAAGCTATATGGTTTGACTCATAGGGGGTTTTCATAAGTTAACGACCTTAGGTTATGAATTCACAAACAAACCATAAAACTTAATGATTTAATTCATGTTTGATTGCGCTATTGGAAAATAGGTAATTAGATCGAGTTAAAATAACTACATCGGGAGAGCTTGTTGGTGATTTGAGGGTTGTTTCCACTATTTGAACAATTAAAATTGATTATCAAACTAATAGAATAAATCGAATAGAATTAAGAGAAGTCAAAATCCCTAGTAGTTTTTAATCCTTAATTTCTTTTCAATAATTACTTGCTTGAGTTCCTTTTAATCACTTTATTTTATTTCTTTTATTTTTAAAATTATTCTTCTTATTATCGTTTAAATAATAGTAGGTTAACACAATTTTGGCACTTGGTATACAATCCTCGTGGGATTGATACCCTACACACTCTTTATTACTTGTTTGCAATTTCGTACACTTGTGAAAAAACCTGTCACCATCCTTATCAAGGTTCTCATGGAAAATGCTAGTGATAAGTTGTGATTTATCATCAGACGGCTCCATCCTGTTGGATACGACCATATATTCATATAGTTAGAGTATTACACACACATATGTACATGTATATGTAAGTAATATATATATGTATACTCAAAATGAAGCAATGAACTAAGTAATATAATAGATAAAATGTTATTGCCAAAAGTCATGAGTACTTACACATCACCCACTAATGGAATGGTCTTTTTACCAGATGGAGGTGCAGAAGGGGTATTCATTGTAGCAGTTGTTCCTTGAGAAGAAGATGGTTGTGCACTGTCGATGAAGGTTTAGGAAGTGCCTCAGAGGGCACACGTAGGGCTGGGGGTCGTGGAGTTGAACTAGATGGCTCGACATATGACTGTAGTAAAGGATTTGATGCCTCAACCTAAATTGAGGTATGATGTGTTTGAGGTTGTTGAGTCCCATTAGTTGGAATTTGTGAACCATGACCTGTTGAGCATGTGCTGCAGCCTAAATTAGTAGGTCCTCTACCCGTAAAAGAGGATGAACTTTGACCATGAGTATTACTATCTCGACCCTTACCTCTACCCATATTTCTATAAACTGCATTTATGGTATATGTATCATTTGGTTACATACATGTAAAATAATGAAAATGATTTATATAAATAACTAAAACAATTGGTAATTAATATGTCTATATTAATATGTCCATGTGACATTGTTCTAATAATGAAAATAATACAACATAATGGAAATTTGACAAAGTTCATTCATTCTAAGGTTCATCTAATTCATCATCTTCAGAGTCTTTATCGTCTGATGTTGAGTAGATATATGGATCTTCTTCTTCTGCTTCATCCACTACATTTGACCAGACATTATTCAATACAAAAGAGCCTTTCTATTTGGACCAGGCAATATTCATTGTAAGAGCAGTTCCGACAAAAACCTTAGTTCACTAACCAAAGAAAGTGCTAACAAACAAAATAGAGGCCATTCATTTAAATAACACATACTAAAAATACAATAATTTTCGCAAGAATAATGCCAGTAATGCAGATCTTTTATCCTAAAAGAAACAGTTTACTACATATAACCTACCTTCAACCAAATCATATCCGTGTCACACATCAACAGTTCATAACCAAAAGGGAGAATAGCATCAATAAGTATAACTTTTTCTCTACCCATCTTCAAGATGGAAAAGAAGAGAAGAAATGATGAATTTGCTATGACAGATCACTGAGTAAAAAGAAAACAAGAAAGAATAAAAAATATTGCAGTTATCTCATTTCATTTCATCTTCCTCTCTATTAAATCTTTCCATCTTTTTAAGATAGTGAAAAAATCAATAACTACTCATAGTCACAAATAAAGACAGAGTCTGATTTTGTAAGCTTTTTCATAAAATGAAAAATATTCAGTTTGTCTAATCTCTAGAACTAGAAACACAGGACTAAACTAAATCAACACATTCAATTAACTATCAACAACTAGTTGAAAATAAATTACCCAGAATCTGATACATCTTTGAAAACATTGAGAGACAAAAGTTGCAATTACTAAATAAATAAAAAATAAGGAAAGATATAAAGGTACTAAATAAATAATGGTCTCCAAATTACATTTCATCAGAGGTGATTTAGTAAAGAATAATTGCACATACAAAATCAAGCTTTAACAAAACAGCTAAAGTAGTTGAAAATGATAAAATTTAACACATATAAGAAGAAGAATACCAAGATTGAACCTATATATGAGGCTGGACCTTGAAATGCAGATTCAGTTTAAGTAATAGTAGATTTCTTCAACAGAAAATGAAAACAAAAGAAAAGAATTGAGATTATGGCACTTAGAAAATAATCAACAAAATAATAACCAAAAAGAAATTTTTAGATTATAGATACTAATTACAGAGCATGAAATTTTCCATGCTTTCCCAAAATAAAAAATGCCATCATAAACAAAAGAGAGAAAATTCACAATTTAGGCAATAAAATCTCAAACTCTCTTCTTTCTCTTCCATTCTCTAAAAAATGCCTAAAAGTGTAATGGCGAAAAAATTTTTGTTAAGAGAAAGAAAGGTAGTTGATTAGTTTATCATCTCAAAATGCAGAAAATAAAAGACACTTACTATGCAAAGGAGGCCCAACATTGAATTTCCAATTGCCGCAAACTCTCTTGTCAGTTCTAAAGTTGCACTAAACTCCCTCTGGCCAAAACTCTCTGCTAGGAGTGACAATGATGAACGAAAAGAGGGTTATGTCAGAAAGAGGGTTATGTCCAACTGAAAATTTAAGTTTTTACAAAGTTTGAAGGCTATTTTTGAATATAAGAATATAAAAAATTTAATTAAAACAACATCGTTTTATTAACCATACATCTGTAGCTAACATTCTAGCTACGGATTTCATAGCTATCTATCTTGCACGAAAATACATTTTTTATCTGTAGCTATATTGATGCTATTTCGTGGCTACTGAAATGTGCAAAAAACAATTACGAAATTTAGCTACGAAATTTGTTTCCATAGTTAAATCGCTACAGAATAGTTTCAAAACTCTGTAGCTAATTTTTTCATTTATTCTTTCTTTTTATTAGAATTTTTCAATCTCTAAGCGTAGCCAATCGATAGCAAAATAGCTACAGAGTTGCGTCCATGGCAATATTCGATAGCAACATTAATATTTTTTTGCAGTCATAGTTGTTTGCATATTGATCCCTATATGGAGTTGAGAACTTCAAGCAATTTATTTTTAGATTTTGTATAAAAGACTTGGAAAAAAAATATTACATGCAATTGACAAAATTTCAGCTTAACTTCATCTTGGGAAATGCAAATTTTTAGTTATTTTATATAATTAATTAATAACAAAATTATATTTTTTTATTAAAGAGAAGCAAAAACATTGTTTTCTTTTCAATTAGTTGTTACATTGTAAGACATGTTTATTATATTCCTTTATATAAATAAAAAAATTACACGAGTATTTAACGAGTAAAGTCAACGTATAATACACATCATAAAAGAACAAGTATTGGTAAAAAGTGCCAATGTGTGATCTGATTGGTCTTCCTATCTCTCCTAGCAGATTTAAAGAATAAGAGGTCTCGAGTTTAAATCCTTCGCGCGCGGGTATTGAAATATTATTTTAATAACTATTGTAGTGAATTATAATATAATTTTTAATAGATTATTATGAGTTATCAAATGTTTAGGAAGAAACATAAAATTATTCTTGAAATAAATTATTAATGGAAATATCAAAATGATTTATAATAAGAAAATTATAACATTATTTACAATATGATAAATATTTTTAAATATATTCTTAGTTAATTTTACATTTTAGTTTTACATAGGTAAACAATAGGATAGAAAATTATTAGTAAGCTGATAATGCAAATTAATGAACAAACTCGATACATATAACAAATCAATTAATTAATGTCTTATTTATGATTGTAGCAATTACACGAGTACTACATATCAATTGCAAGTACATTATATATATGATAGATTTTGCAAGCTAACGTATAATATTTATATAGATTAGTTAATATAAATGCCAAATTAGACATATGATAGATTTTGCAAGCTAACGTATAATATTTCAAACTTCTAATTATTTAATATATAAATATATATATGTTACTTTTCCATTAATATTTAAAATAATCTTTTTAAAAATAAATTATTCAATTAAGATATATAGATAAATGAAGAAATATATCTGTTATTTTTCAATTAATTGAAAAATAAATTATCCAATTGCAATATATAATCAATGACGAAATAACTTTTAATTTTAATAAATAGATATAATTTTTTTAAAAAAATAAATTCATAATTATCTAGTTATTTGATAATGTGCATAATCCATTAATTTTCTATTAATATTAAATAAATTTACAAAAATAAATAAATTAATTAAAATATATAGATAAATGAGGGATTAATTTTTAGTTTTAATAGATAGATATATAGTTGTGAAAAACAGTATAATTATATGTTAATTAAACAAATATGTATATATCTAATAATTTTATTACTTTTAAATAAATTTTAAAAATAAATTATCCAATTAAATATATAAATAAATGAAAAAAATAAATTTTAATTTTAATAGATAAAATATATTTATAAAATAATATGTATATATCCATTAATATTCTATTAATATTTTATAAATTTTAAGATATAGATATTTCTGTGAGAATAAAAAATAAAGAAGGTAAATAGTTTAGTTTTATGTTATCTTAAAATAAATTTGAAAAAAATAAAGTTATCCAATTAAAATATATAGATAAGTGTGGGAAAAAAATTTAATAAGGAGATTTAGTTTTGAAAAAAAAAATCATAATTATCTTATTAAATTTTATTTTCAAATATAATGTTTTAAAAAATTAGATAGGATAAAAGATAATAGTATCGATTATAAATTATTTTAAATTATAATATAAATACAAATTGATTTGTATAAGAAAATTTATTTTACTAAAATATGTAGTATAAATAAATTGAAATAAATTTTAAAAAAATGGATAAGATAAAAATAAATAAAGAGCACATATGTACGATGGTTAGGCAAATTGAATTTAACTAGATATGCCAAATCATGGTAGTTACAGTGGTTAGGCAGATAACGGTAGTTAGACAAACATATCAAGCAGCTATTAACTATAAAAAATAAGAAATTAACTATAAGTAACATTGAAATCTAATTGAGATATAAGAAATTGTCAAAAATAAATCTACAAATTGAATAAATAACTATAATCTTCTTAGGACAACATAAAAACTATGTACAATATTCATGAAGATATATATATGATAAAATCAGTTCATGGGTACAACTCATGTATGTGGGAGTGTATCCAAACAACGCCTGCTAATTGTACGGGACAACTGGCGATGCAATCCAGAACACAAAAAAACAAAAAAAAAAAAAATTAAAAAAGAAAAATAAAGTTCAAACTTTTTGGGAAACAAAATTTTCAAGTCTAATTGAGATAAGAACATTTATCAAGTTGTGACTAGAAGCAACGCCGGAAGAATATGACGAAAAAGCCTCCATCTATGTAAACAGATCGGTGGTAAAAGTGATAAAGAGAATCAAAAAAAATATTTGGTTAGAAAGTATTTGATTAAAAGAAAGTATTTGATTAGAAACAATAGAAACCTTAAAAAAAAAAAAATTAACATCACTCAAAATGAGATCTGACACTTTCATGGATTGAAGAACATAATGCTCACGTTAACATTTTATAGGTAGACTAGCAACATTAGAAAAATAAAAAATAAAAAACTATTATTAAAAAAACAAATTATAAATAAATCCAAAAAAATTTAAAATCTTATTCTCTAAAAACTAATAAAAAATATTATTTAAAAATACAATCCAATCAAAAAATAGAAAAATAAATAAATAACTTAAAAATTATAAAAAAACTAAAATACTTAACAAAAAAAGATTATCTACAAACTAATAAAAAAATATATTATTTAAAAATACAATCCAATCAAAAAATAGGAAAATAAATAAATAACTTAAAAATTGTAAAAAAAGAAAATCAAAAACTCAACAAACAAAGAGCCAAATAGTTAGCTATTTAAACCTAAATTAATTTGATTTAAGGTTATTTATAAATCATTGTTAAAGAAAAAGGCATAGAGATAAAATACATGAGAATTGAGATTAAATGGAAGAAGAATATATATCGTCAAATGGTTTTAGACAGATTAAGATTGAAAAGTGTTGGTTATTATCATAAAATATTAATTTTTAAATTTTTATTAGTTGGATTAGGTTTCAAAAACTTATTGATGTCTATATTAAATATGTAACGTCCACTGGCCAATCCAGGAGAACCAGAGGGCGGATGCCACAATCGGTGCCGGAGCACCGTCTTATGTCATTTATTAAAGCTAAATCACAAATGAGAAGTGGTTACATTTTCATAAGGTGGCAAGTAATTAACATTTATTTTTTTAAAAAAATAATATTTAAGGAAATTCCTACGAAAATTTCGCAAGAAGTTCCCCAAAACATTAACTTACCACACAAAAAAAAATATATACTTTCAATTTTCTCCAAACCCCAAAACTCCAATTCAACACAACATGCCACAAGTACTTCTAAATATCCATCAATATATTTAGGTTCCATCACAATATTTTAAACACATTCTCTTTTCAAGGAATATATAATCATTATACACCAAAAATATAATAAGATGTTTTTTCCTTAAAAAAACATAACTCTTAATAAATTATAAACTTAGTATATACAACCTCCATAACACAATATTGTATATACATGCCAAAAATCACAATTTACAAAATATCCTACTCAAAATGTTATATCTGCTCTGATGCTACTCTTCTGGTCTTGAAAAACATCCTCCGCTCCTAACCTGCACGTGATAAAAATCAACGCGCTGAGTGGAAGATTCAGTGGTGCTAAATAACCAACAATTAAAATAACAAGAATAGTCAAGGCAAGTCTCACAAATGCTTTAAATTACTCAACTATATAAACACTGAAATCGCATTAATTTAATTCAAACACTTTGAAAGCAATAAAACGATTATAAATACAAATATATTTATTCTTTAGTTAAGGCTCGTACTAATACAGAATGAACATAAGCAGATTTGATCGCGGCCTATGTTAACGCCACCCCCATCACACAATCGTGGCCTATGAAAGCGCCACCCGCATCACACAAATAAGCGCGTCCGCCTATTTATAAGGGCTGATAACCCTATCATATGATCATAGCTTCCCATAACAAAATCAATCTCATCATACCACATTTCAATCATGCATAGTAGAGCCCAAATCAAAATCATTCTTTCACAAAGGACTTTATTACTTACTCAAAATACCTATCATTTCAAAATTTCTCAACTTACAACTTACAAAAATTACCACATTCTTTTTAAGATAGTATATATATTTAATATACTATAAAAGTACATAAATCAAGAAATTTTCGGCATTTTCATAAACTTGACCTTTTCTGGGTTTTTCAAACATAACTTGAGTTATGGGTCTCTAAATTTAATGAAATCAGATTCATTAAAAAGCTAAGACAAAATGATACAAATGTTATGAGGGACCACAGCCCAGATGAATCGGTAAGATAGCAAAAAAAAGCTAGGAACACAGACCAACAGATCAGACCTGATTCAGCAGAACCAAGTTCAATGTTTATTGAATTCCTACTTAACCAAACACTCAAATTAAACCAATCCAGAATGATAGAAGTCTCAAGACACAGGGAAACAACTTTTATGAAGAACTCAGACCGAATCTTGTCATTATAGTGGTCAAAATGGGCACTCAATTCAGTGATGCATGTGGCCCGACAGAACAGAGTCAGTTTGGGTGTTTCAGCCCTAAGCTGAGCTACGTATTTCCAAATTGGACACAAGAGGATGTGTTGGAAAGCTAAGAGGTAGAGATACAACTTTTATGAAGAACATAAGACATTATTTTGCCATTTGGCTGGTTAAAATGGACAATCATTTCAGATATACAGGTAAGATACCATAACAGAACCAGTTTTGGTATTTAAATCATAAGTTGAGCTACAAGTATTGGAATTAGACATAAGAAGATGTTTTGGAAAGCTGAGAAATAGAGCTACAACTTTTATGAAGAAGTTAGAAACAGATGGGGAGCATAAAGGGGTCGAAAATGATTTCCAATCCCACTTAAGAACATATCTAACATTAAAATTCATCAATTTAACCAAAACATACAAAGTTCCCAAAATACATTCAAAAACCTAACCATGTAAAAAAACAACTTAAACAAGTGAAAGGGGAAAGAGAATATGATTGCACTAACCTTATGAACAAGCTTGAATAAGCTTGGAAAGCCTTACTCCTTGGCTTTCTCTTCACCTTTTGAGGATGGTTCTCCAACCTCTTCAAAGTATGAGAAATCAACATTAAAATCAAAAATTGACAAAAGAAATAGTTGGAGCATGATTTAATGCATCAAACATGTCTAAACCATGAATTCTACTTCGTAATTCACAAAACTCAAAAACCACAACTTACTTGCTTCAATGGTAACTTCAATTCTCTTTGCTTTTAATCACCAATCTCACCTTTTACTACTTAATTCTTAAGAATTAAGTACTATTCCATGGTTTAATTAGGTAGATTGGAGGTATTTTGGAGGTAAGAAAATGAAGAAAATAAAGGAAGAGGAAGAAGATAAAAATGGCGTTGGAGAAGGAGAAGAGAAGAAAAAGAAAGTTAACTTTAAGGTGACAAAGTCAAATTTGACTTCCTCATTAAATGCCAAATGTGTGGCTAAGATCAAGTCCTAAGTAATCTCATCCAATGGCTCTAAATATTCCTCAAATAATTCTCTTCTACTTATGATTTCACTCCACCAATTAATTAACTTAACTCCACTAAAATAATTCCTCATTTATTTCTTACTATACCACACTAGAAATAATAGTCATTTAATACATAAACTCTCCAATAATATTCATGAAATATTTTCTACCCGCCTAAATCATGCAAACATGCTCCAAAAATAGTAAATAAAATATTCAATATGCATAGCAATTTGTACGGACTAAAATAATACCAAGTCTCGAACCGATGGTACTATTCGCTGACCGGTAAATCACTATTACCGACACTAAAAGAAAATCAGACTATTACAGTTCTCCCCCCCCCCTTAAAAGAAATTCGTCCTCGAATTTACCTGGTGTAAATAACTGAGGATGCTGCTGTCGCATGTCATCTTCTCTCTCCCATGTAGCTTCCTCCGTCTTGTGAGTTTTCCAAAGGACCTTTACTAGAGGAATTCTCTTGTTCCTTAATTCTTTAATCTCTCTAGCAAGTATCCTCACCGGTTCCTCCTCATAAGTCAAATCTGGCTCTATGGTAATAGACTCAACTGATATCACATGCGATGGGTCAGATCGATACCTCCTCAACATAGATACGTGGAAGACATTATGTATTCTATGCAGGTCTGGTGGTAAAGCTAGTCTATAGGCCAACGGACCCACACGCTCAATGATCTCATATGGACAAATGAACCTAGGACTAAGCTTACCCTTTCTTCCAAATCTTAATACCTTCTTCCACGGAGATACCTTAAGGAAAACCATATCACCCACTGCATACTCTATATCCCTCCTCTTCAAGTCTGCATAGGACTTCTGACGATCTGAAGCTGCTTTCAATCTATCTTTGATAATTCTAACCTTATCCTCTGTGTCTCGAATCAAATCTGGACCTATAATCTTGCCCCCACTCAACACTGACCAACATAGTGGAGTCCTACATCTCCTGCCATATAGTGCTTCGAAGGGAGCCATCTGAATGCTCGACTGATAACTGTTATTGTAGGCAAATTCCGCAAGTCGGATGTACTTCTCCCAACTACCCTCAAACTCAATGATGCAAGCTCTCAGCATATCCTCTACAATCTGAATAACTCGCTCTGACTGACCATCTATCTGAGGATGAAAAGCTGTACTGAAATGCAGTCTAGTACCCAAAGCCTCATGTAACTTCTTCCAAAACCTCGAAGTAAATCTCGGGTCTCTATCAGAGATAATGGAAGAAGGAACTCCATGTAATCTCACAATCTCATCAATGTAGAGTTCCGCGTATTGCTCCATCGTATAGTTGGTCCTAACTGGAAGAAAATGCGCTGACTTAGTCAATCTGTCAACTATAACCCAAATAGCATCTTTCTTTCTAGGTGTAGTAGGCATCCCAATCACAAAATCCATGGTAATCCTATCCCATTTCCACTCCGGAATAGAGATAGGGTGTAGTAAACCTGATAGGACCTGATGCTCTGCTTTAACCTGCTGACAGGTTAAGCATCTCGATACAAAATCTGCAATGTCCCTTTTCATAGCCGGCCACCAATACTGCACTCTTAAATCCCGATACATCTTATTACTACCTGGGTGCATAGAATACGAACTATTGTGGGCCTCCTCTAGGATACTCCTCCTCAAAGTTGGGATCTTAGGTACACAGATCCGATCCCTAAAGTACAAGCAGTCATCTCTAATCTCAAATCCCTTCTTCTTACCCTCTCTGACTCGGCCTTTCCACAAGGAAATAGTCTCATCACCCTGTTGTGCATCTCTAATCTGCAGCAGTAGGCTAGGTTTCACCATAAGCGCTGCTACAAGAGCACCATCTCTAGTCATAGATAAGCGTGCATTCATAGCACAAAGAGCAACTAATGCCTTTCTACTAAGTGCATCTGCCACTATATTAGCTCTACACAGGTGGTAATCAATGGTGAAATCATAGTCCTTGAGTAGCTCTAACCATCTACGCTGCCTCAAGTTACGCTCTCTCTGCGTAAGCAGATACTTAAGGCTCTTATGATCCGTATACAAGTGGCATTTCTCACCATACAAGTAATGTCTCCAAATCTTCAAGGCAAACACAATAGCTGCTAACTCCAAATCATGAGTAGGGTAGTTCTTCTCATGTGGCTTAAGCTGTCGGGAAGCATAAGCAATCGCCTTGCCCTTCTGCATAAGCACACAACCCAAACCATTATGCGAAGCATCACTATAAACATCATATGGTCTGCCTGGAGCTGGCTGTGTCAAAACGGGAGCCTCAGTAAGCATCTTCTTAAGCTTCTCAAAGCTACTTTGGCATCTATCAGTCCACTCAAAACGGACATCCTTACAGAGAAGTCTAGTCAAAGGGGCTGCAATAAGAGAAAACCCCTTGACAAACCTCCTGTAATATCCAGCCAAACCTAAGAAACTGCGAATCTCTATGACATTCGTAGGTGGCTTCCAATCAAGCACAGCCTCAATCTTCTTCGGGTCCACCCGAATACCCTCTGTAGAAACAACATGCCCTAAGAAAGCAATCTCAGTCAACCAAAATTCACACTTACTGAGCATGGCATACAACTGTCAGTCTCTCAAGGTCTGCAGAACTGTTCGTAGGTGGTGATCATAATCCTCTCTAGTCGGAGAGTACACCAAAATATCATCAATAAAAACCACCACGAACTGATCCAAATAAGGATGGAAGATCCGATTCATCAGATCCATAAACACTGCTGGGGCATTAGTCAACCCAAATGGCATCACTAAAAACTCATAGTGACCATATCAAGTCCTGAAAGCAGTCTTAGGTACATCTGACTCTCTAACTCTCAACTGATGATATCCTGATCTCAAATCAATCTTCAAAAACACAGTGGCCCCTCTCAACTGATCAAACAAATCGTCTATTCGAGGTAATGGATAACGATTCTTTAGTGTCACCTTATTGAGCTGCCTATAATTAATGCACAATCTCAAAGTACCATCCTTCTTCTTCACAAATAATACTGGAGCACCCCAAGGAGATGCACTAAGTCGAATGAAAACCTTACCGAGCAACTCCTGAATCTGAATCTTCAACTCTCTCAATTCAGTAGGAGCCATCCGGTATGGAGCAATGGATATCGGTGCAGTACCCAGCACAACCTCGATACTAAACTCAACCTCTCTCGCAGGAGGCAAACCAGACAAATCCTCGGGAAATACATCTGGAAAGTCACACACCGTCAAAATCTCATGGAGAATGGGAGATCTCCGCTCAGGCTCAAGTACACAGGCCAAGAACACCTCATAGCCATGTTGTATCATTCTCCTAGCGGTACTGGCTGAAATAACATTAGAGACGTAATCCATCCTCTCCCCCACAACTACAATCTCCTCTTCAGACGGAGTCTGAAGCGTAATCCTCTTATGTCTATAATCAATAATGACCCCATGTCTAGTCAGCCAATCCATACCCAATATCACATCGTACTCCCGAAAAGGCAACTCTATCAAATCACCCGGAAATACATACTCATAAATGACTAAAGGGCAATCTCTATACACCCGATCAACTACAACACTCTGACCCAAAGGGCTAGTAACCTCAATGATGTGCTCTAATGTATCAGCATGCATACTACCCAGTCTACCCACATGTATGCATATGTATGAATATGTGGAGCTCGGATCAATCAAAGCAAGTACAAAAGTGTCAAAGATGGAGAAGGTACCTGTAATGAAATCCGACGCATCCCGCTGATCCCTAGTCCTAATGGCATAAGCCCTCACCTGTGCTCTAGCCTCTGGTCTCTCCACAGTATCAGAAACTGGTCTCTCACTCCTAATACCATATCCCTCACTACGGCCTCTACCTCTGCCTCTCTGAACATAGGGAGCTGGCCTCCCAACTTGGTGAGTTGGACGAGTCACGGTCATAGGACAATCCCTGATCATATGCTCAGTGGATCCACATCTAAAGCAAGCTCTCGTAGCTCCCCAACACACCTTAACATGTCTCCTATCACACTGAATGCAAATTTGTAGACTTGGCCATGCAGCACCTTCGCCACTAGCAACAGATGTAGCCAGAGGAGCTGATCTCGTAAATATACCCCGACCAACTGTCTGGCCTGGTCTGACCCCCATCTGCGGTCCGCCTCTAAATATCTTGCTACTAGACTGGACCCCTGAAGTCTGTCCAGATGTAGCACTCTGCAATCTCTTATACTGACTACTCTACTAGGTCCTCTAACCTCTGGCCTGTCTATCATTCCGAATAATCTCAAGCTCTGAAGCAACCTTTACCAAACAAGCTAATGTGGTGTGGGGCTGGGATGTCAAGTGCATCCAATACTCATCCAGTAACCCCTTCCGAAACCGCTTACACCTATCTGCCTCAGTAGGGACCAACTTTGAAGCATACCTACTCAACCGCAGAAACTCCCGCTCATACTCAGAGACAGTCATCTGTCCCTGCCTAAGCTCAAGGAACTCTGCTATCCTCTGATCCGTGTGTAGTTCCCCTACATACTTCTCCCGAAACTCAGAGAGAAAGAAATCCCAAGTAACATGCTCGGCTCTCGCTGTCTTAACCATAGACTCCCACCATAGGTAAGCCTCTTCCTTCAGTAAGGAAACAACACAGATCAATCATCTGGAGGAGTACACTGCATCTGGTCTAAGATCCTCTCTGTAGCTCGGAGCCAGAATTCTGCTACAAAAGGATCATCATCCCTCCGACCCATAAAATCCTCAACATGATACTTCCTCAGTCTCTCTACCGGGGAATGGACTGGAATAGGGGCTGGTGCGACTGGAGCCTGGGGAACAGCTCCCGCAGCCTGCCTCAATGTAGCTACCAATTGCTGTACCAAATCACACTGATTAGGCCCCGCAGTAGCCTGCCCTACAGCCGAGGTGCGCTCTGCATCGGAACCCAGAATGCCACCAGCGACACCACCGGCTAGCATACCACCCTCTAACATAGCACCCTCTGGAGGGGCATAACTGTCCACCTCCTCATCCGGCAGGTGCTGAGACATCACTAAATACCTACAAAGACCAGCAGACTCACATCATAGTGAAATTCATAAAACAGACTAATATGGCATGTATTTAACTTAAATCACTTATATCATTACTCCAAATCGGATAAACTCTCATACCAAATCATATATCCTAGAATCGTCTAAACTTGGCTCTGATACCATAAAATGTAACACCCACCAGCCAATCCCGGAGAATCAAACAGCGGATGCCACAATCGGTGCCGGAGCACCGTCTTATGTCACTTATTAAAGCTAGATCACAAATGAGAAGTGGTTAGATTTTCATAAGGAGGCAAGTAATTAACATTTGTTTTTAAAAAAATAATAAATAAAATAATATTTAAGGAAATTCCTATAAAAATTTCTCAAGAAGTTTCCCTAAAAATTAACTTGCCACACAAAGAAAATATACACACTTCCAATTTTCTCCAAACCCCAAAACTCCAATTCAACACAATATGCCACAAGCACTTCTAAATATCCATCAATATATTTAGGTTCCATCACAATATTCTAAACACATTCTCTTTTCAAGGAATATATAATCATTATACACCAAAAATATAATAAGATGTTTTTTCCTTAAAAAAACATAACTCTTAATAATTATAAACTTAGTATATACAACCTCCATAACACAATATTGTATATACATGCCAAAAATCACAATTTACAAAATATCCTACTCAAAATGTTATATCTGCTCTGATGCTACTCCTCTGGTCTTGAAAAACATCATCCGCTCCTAACTTGCACGTGATAAAAATCAACGCGCTGAGTGGAAGACTCAGTGGTGATAAATAACCAACAATTAAAATAACAAGAATATCCAAGCAAGTCTCACAAATGCTTTAAATTACTCAATTATATAAACACCGAAATCGCATTAATTTAATTCAAACACTTTAAAAGCAATAAGACGATTATAAATACAAATATATTCATTCTTTAGTTAAGGCTCGTACTAATACAGAATGAACATAAGCAGATTTGATCGCGGCCTATGTTAGCGTCACCCCCATCACACAATCGTGGCCTATGAAAGCGCCACCCCCATCACACAAATAAGCGCGTCCGCCTATTTATAAGGGCTGATAACCCTAGCATATGATCATAGCTTCCCATAACAAAATCAATCTCATCATACCACATTTCAATCATGCATAGTAGAGCCAAAATCAAAATCATTCTTTCACAAAGGACTTTATTACTTACTCAAAATACCCATAATTTCAAAATTTCTCAACTTACAACTTACAAAAATTACCACATTCTTTTTAAGATAGTATATATATTTAATATAGTATAAAAGTACATAAATCAAGAAATTTTCGGCATTTTCATAAACTTGACCTTTTCTGGGTTTTTCAAACATAACTTGAGTTATGGGTCTCTAAATTGAATGAAATTAGATTCATTAGAAAGCTAAGAAAAAATGATAAAATGTTATGAGGGACCACAGCCCAGATGAATCAGTAAGATAGCAAAAAAATCTAGGAACACAGACCAACAGATCAGACCTGATTCAGTAGAACCAAGTTCAATATTTATTGAATTCCTACTTAACCAAACACTCCAATTAAACCAATCCAGAACGAGAGAAGTCTCAAGACATAGGGCAACAACTTTTATGAAGAACTCAGAATCGAATCTTGTCATTATAGTGGTCAAAATGGGCACTCAATTCAGTGATGCATATGGCCCGACACAATAGAGTCAGTTTGGGTGTTTCAGCCCTAAGTTGAGCTATGTATTTCCAAATTGGACACAAGAGGATGTGTTGGAAAGATAAGAGGTAGAGGTACAACTTTTATGAAGACATAAGACATTATTTTGCCATTTGAGTGGTCAAAATGGATAATCATTTCGGATATATAGGTAAGACACCATAACAGAACCCGTTTTGGTATTTAAATTATAAGTTGAGCTACAAGTATTAGAATTAGACATAAGAAGATGTTTTGAAAAGCTGAGAAATAGAGCTACAACTTTTATGAAGAAGTTAGAAATAGATGGGAAGTATAAAGGGGTCGAAAATGATTTCCAATCCCACTTAAGAACATATCTAACATTAAAATTCATCAATTTAACGAAAACATAAAAAGTTTCCAAAATAAATTCGAAAACCTAACCATGCAAAAAACAACTTAAACAAGTGAAATGGCAAAGAGAATATGATTGCACTAACCTTATGAACAAGCTTGAATAAGCTTGGAAAGCCTTACTCCTTGGCTTTCTCTTCACCTTTTGAGGATGGTTCTCCAACCTCTTCAAAGTATGAGAAATCAACATTAAATCAAAAATTGACAAAAGAAATAGTTGGAACATGATTTAATGCATCAATAATATGTCTAAACCATGAATTCTACTTTGTAATTTACAAAACTCAAAAACCACAACTTACTTGCTTCAATGGTAATTTCAATTCTCTTTGCTTTTAATCACCAATCTCACTTTTTACTACTTAATTCTTAAGAATTAAGTACTATTCCATGGTTTAATTAGGTAGATTGGCGGTAATTTGGAGGTAAGAAAATGAAGAAAATGAAGGAAGAGGAAGAAGATGAAAATGGTTATGGAGAAGGAGAAGAGAAGAAAAAGAAAGTTAACTTTAAGGTGACAAATTCAAATTTGACTTCCTCATTAAATGCCAAATGTGTGGCTAAGATCAAGTCCTAAGTAATCTCATCCAATGGCTCTAAATATTCCTCAAATAATTCTCTTTTACTTATGATTTCACTCCACCAATTAATTAACTTAACTCCACTAAAATAATTCCTCATTTATTTCTTACTATACCACACTAGAAATAATAGTCATTTAATACATAAACTCTCCAATAATATTCATGAAATATTTTCTACCCGCCTAAATCATGCAAACATGCTCCAAAAATAGTAAATAAAATATTCAATATGCATAGTAATTTGTCCGGACTAAAATAATACCAAGTCCCGGACCGATGGTACTATTCGCAGACCGGTAAATCACTATTACCGACACTAAAAGAAAATCGGACTGTTACAAAATACTAAAGATTAAATTGAAAAATTATTTGAATTAACCAATCAAAATACAGAAAAATAAGAAAAAATTTCAAATTTTTTTTAAAAAAGAAAAATAGAATGATAAATAAAGAAAATACCTCAAACATTCTCTTGGTTTCAGTTTTCATATATATATATATATATATATATAGAAGATTTGTGAATGTTATTCAAAGGGGAGAGTTGCTCCCTGCTGTGTAACCCACAATGTTATTCCAGTCTGTTGGGCTTTCCATGTATAAAAAAAATAATGGTAAAAAGAAAACTTCAAATATTATTTATTTCTCAAATAAAGAAAACAGGATAATAACTAGGGACGGGCAAAAAAAGAAAATAGAAAAAAAAAATTTTTTTTGAGTATTGGGGGAAGGAGGATAAACCTAGATTTAATTTCAGGTTGCATATGCACTTACCATTAAACTATATCTTAGTGTGCAAAATAGAACAACAAATAAAGGATAAAGAAGTAATAAAAAATAAATCAGAAAAATTGTTTTGAATATAGCTGGGAATTGAGAAGTATAACTAAAAGCTACATTATTTTTGCAAATATAAATCAATTGCCGCCCAAACAAAAACATCAAAATCTGAGAATAGTCATTACAAACTTCGTTTGCACTCTAAGTTGTAAATCCATGTGTTTGACATGATCAAACACTTGAATGGAAGATTGAAAGTCAGTGTCACAATAGGGGGGTTGAAAATTAAGGTGTGATAATCATGTTCATTTGCAAGCCAATAAGAGATAAAAACCAATAACTACTCACAGACAGACACAGAGTTAGATTTTGTGAGCTTTTTTTTAAAAAAAAAAAAATGAAAATCAATTTGTCTAATCTCTAGAAATAGAAAAGCAAGACTAAACTAAATCAGCACATTCAATTAACTATCAACAACTAGTTGAAAATAAATTACCCAGAAGTGGGTACATCTTTGAAAACATTGAGAGATAAAAGTTGCTATTACTAAATAAATAAAAAATAAGAAAATATATAAAGCTACTAAATAAATAATGGTCTCCAAATTATATTTCATCAGAGGTGATTTAGTAAAGAATAATTGCACATACAAAATCAAGCTTTAACAAAACAGCTAAAGTAGTTGAAAATGATAAAATTTAACACATATAAGAAGAAGAATACCAAGATTGAAGTTGTATGTGAGGCTGGACCTTGACATGCAGATTCAGTTCAAGCAATAGTAGATTTCTTCAATAAAAAATGAAAACAAAAGGAAAGAATTGAGATTATGGCACTTAGAAAATAATCAACAAAAAAAATAACCAAAAAGAAATTTTTAGATTACAGATACTAATTACAGAGCATGAAATTTTTCATAATTTCCTAAAATCAAAAATGCCATTATAAAAAAAAAAAAAAAAAAAAAAAGAAAGAGAAAACTCACAATTTAGGCAATAAAATCTCAAACTCTCTTCTTTCTCTTCCATTCTCTAAAAAGTGTAATGGCAAAAAATTTTTTGTTAAGAGAAAGAAAGGTAGTTGATTAGTTTGTCATCTCAAAATAAGTCACTTACTACGCAAAGGAGGCCCAACGCTGAATTTCCAATTGCAGCAAACTCTCTTGTTAGTTCTAAAGTTGCGCTAGACTCCCTCTGGCCAGAACTCTCTGCTAAGAGCGACAGTGATGAATGAAAAGAGGGTTATGGCGGAAAGAGGGTTATGTCGGACCAAAAATCTAAGCTTTTTACAAAGCTTGAATCCTCTTTTTGAGTATAAGAATATAAACCATTTTATTAAAATGAAATCGTTTTATTAACCATACACATGTAGCTAACATTCTAGCTATGGATAATTCTGTAGCTATCTATCTCGCGCGAAAATATATTTTTATCTGTAGCTATGTTGATGTTATTTCGTGTCTACTGAAATGTGTGAAAAACAATTACGAAACTTAGCTACCAAATTTTTTCCGTAGCGATTTTAGCTTCAAAAATCTGTAGCTAATTTTTTCCATAGCAAAATAGCTATGGAGTTGCGTCCATAGCAATCAGTAGCAATATTAATATTTTTTTTGTTGTCCTAGTTGTTTGCATATTGATATCTATATGGAGCTGAGAACTTTGAGCAATTTATTTTTAGATTTTGTATAAAAGACTTGGAAAAAAAGATATTATATACAATTGATAAAATTTCAGCTTAACTCCATTCGATAAAAATAATTAATGTGAAGATCAAATTTATTTTACACTGTGACTATATAGAGCAAGTCTTGATTTATTAGACTAATGTCATAACACCACTAAATTATGAAATATTTTGCGGTATCAGTACTATTATATATATGAATAATGTGAAGATCAGTACTACATATCAATTGCAAGTACATTATACATATGAATAATTTTTGTAAGATAAAAAGCATATACATAGATTAGTTAATATAAATGCCACATTAGACATAGGATAGATTTTGCAAGCTAACATATAATATTTCAAACTTTTAATTATTTAATATATATATATATATATATATTACTTTTCCATTAATATTTAAAATATTCTTTTTAAAAATAAATTATTCAATTAAGATATATAGATAAATGAAGAAATATATCTGTTATTTTTCAATTGATTGAAAAATAAATTATCCAATTGCAATATATAGATCAACGACGAAATAACTTTTAATTTTAATAAATAGATATAATTTAAAAAAAAATAAAGTCATAATTATCTAGATATTTGATAATGTGTATATATCCATTAATTTTCTATTAATATTAAATAAATTGAGAAAAATAAATAAATTAACTAAAATATATAGATAAATGAGGGATTAATTTTTAATTTTAACAGATAGATATAGTTGTGAAAAAAGTATAATTATATGTTAATTAAACAAATATGTATATATCTAATAATTTTTATTACTTTTAAATAAATTTTAAAAATAAATTATCCAATTAAATATATAAATAAATGAAAAAATAACTTTTAATTTTAATAGATAAAATGTCTTTTATAAAATAATATGTATATATCCATTACTATTCTATTAATATTTTATAAATTTTAAGAGATAGATATTTTTGTGAGAATAAAAAATAAAGAAGCATATAAATAAATTAGTTTTTAAGTTATCTTAAACTAAATTTGAAAAAAATAAAGTTTTCCAATTAAAATATATAGATAAGTGTGGGAAAAAAAAATTTAATAAGGAGATATAGTTTTGAAAAGAAAAGTCATAATTATCCTATTAAATTTTATTTTCAAATATAATGTTTTAAAAAATTAGATAGGATAAAAGATAATAGTATCGGTTATAAATTTACTTTAAATTATAACATAAATACAAATTGATTTGTATAAGAAAATTTATTTTATTAAATACGTACTATAAATAAATTGAAAATAAATTTCCAAAAATAGATAAGATAAAAATAAATAAGGACCACATATGTACGGTGGTTTGAAAATAAATTTCCAAAAATAGATAAGATTTTAAAAAATAAATAAGGACCACATATGTACGGTGGTTAGGCAAATTGAATTCAACTACATATGCTAAATCATGATGGTTATAGTGGTTAGGCAAATAACGGTAATTAGACAAATATATCAAGCAGCTATTAACTATAAAAAATAAAAAATTAACTATAAGTAACATTGAAATCTAATTGAGATATAAGAAATTGTCAAAAATAAATCTACAAATTGAATAAATAACTATAATCTTCTTAGGACAACATAAAAACTATGTACAATATTCATGAAGATATATATATGATAAAATCAGTTCATGGGTACAACTCATGTATGTGGGAGTGTATCCAAACAACGCCTGCTAATTGTACGGGACAACTGGCAATGCAATCCAGAACACAAAAAAACAAAAAAAAAAAAAAAAAATTAAAAAAGAAAAATAAAGTTCAAACTTTTTGGGAAACAAAATTTTCAAGTCTAATTGAGATAAGAACATTTATCAAGTTGTGGCTAGAAGCAACGTCGGAGAATATGAAGAGCTTCCATCCATGTAAACAGATCGGTGGTAAAAGTGATAAAGAGAATCACAAAAAATATAAGAATAAAACTCTTTGAAAATACATATGATAGCAACCTATTTAATTAAAAGAAAATATTTAATTGGAAACAATAGAAACCTTTTAAAAAAAAAAAGTAACATCACTCAAAATGAGATCCGACACTTTCATGGATTGAAAAATATAATGCTCACGTTAACATTTTATGGGTAGAATAGCAACATTAGAAAAATTAAAAATAAAAAACTATTATTATAAAAAAAACTATAAATAAATCCAAAAGAATTTAAAATCTTATTCTCTAGAAACTAATAAAAAAAATATTATTTAAAAATACAATCCAATCACAAATAGAAAATAAATAAATAACTTAAAAATTATAAAAAAACTAAAATACTCAACAAAAAAAGATTATCTACAAAGTAATACAAAAATATATTATTTAAAAATACAATCCAATCAAAAAATAGGAAAATAAATAATTTAAAAATTGTAAAAAAAGAAAATAAAAAACTCAACAAACAAAGAGCCAATTAGTTAGCTACTTATATCTAAATTAATTTGATTTAAGGTTATTTATAAATCATTGTTAAAGAAAAAGGCATAGAGATAAAATACATGAGAATTGAGATTAAACGGAAGAAGAATATATATAGTCAAATAGTTTTAGATAGATTAAGATTGAAAAGTGTTGGTTATTATCATAAAATATTAATTTTTAAATTTTTACTAGTTGGATTAGGTTTTAAAAACTTATCAATCTCTATATTAAGTGCTAAAAATTAAATTGAAAAATTATTTGAATTGACCAATCAAAATACAAAAAATTAAGGAAAAAAACTTCAAATTTTCTAAAAAAAAGAAAAATAGAATGTTGAACAAAAAAAATGCCTCAAACCTTCTGTTTGTTTTAGCTTTCACATATATATATGGAAGATTTGGTAAATGTTATTCAAAGGGGAAAGCTGCCCTTGCTGTATAACCCTGTAACCCACAATGTTATTCTGATTTGTTGGGCTTTCCATGTATAAAAAAAATAATGGTAAAAAGAAAACTTCAAATATTATTTATTTCTCAAATAAAGAAAACAGGATAATAACTAGGGAGGGCGAAAAAAGAAAATAGAAAAAAATTTTTTTTTTTTTTTTGAGTATTGGTGGAAGGACGATAAACCTAGATTTAATTTCAGATTGCATATGGATTTACCATTAGACTATGTCTTAGTGTGCAAAATAAAACAACAAATAAAGGATAAAGAAGTAATAAAAAATAAATCAGAAAAATTGTTTTGAATATAGTTGGGAATTGAGAAGTATACCTAAAAGCTACATTATTTTTGCAAATATAAATCAATTGCCGCCCAAACAAAAACATCAAAATTCGAGAATAGTCATTACAAACTTTCTTTGCACTCAGTTGTAAATCCATGTGTTTGACATGATCAAACATTTGAATGACAGATCGAAAGTCAGTGTCACTACAGAGGGTTTGAAAATTAAGGTGTGATAATCATGTTCATTGCAAGCCAATAAGAATAAATGTAATCTTAATGCATCAGAAAGCACCCATATAAGTTCAAATTAGTAAGGATTATTAGGGTATATTTGACTTTTTAAAGTGCATTTTCCCCTTTCCATGCCAAATGGACCCCACAGTTTTTCCTACATTCATTCCCCCTTCCCAACCCATTTCTCACTCAGTCCTTTAAATGACTCAAATTCCATTTCAATAAAAATTTATTAATAAATTTATATAAATCTACTAAAAATTTTACAATTTTATTAAAAAATTTTGGTAAATACCCCAAATTGGATGACATGATCTTTTTTCTTTTAATAAAAAGTCTCGAATTCAAACTCTAGATATGGAGTCTTTTCAAATACTTAGAAAAGAGCGCTTTGTTTTGGAAATTTTATAATTTCAAATAAAATCTTCTTCGTATAAGTTCAATAGTTTTATCATGTTTCTTTGGAAATCTCATCCAACATATGTTCCTTGTTAAAGAATATGTTATTTGAAAGATAAATAAATAAAAACTAGGATGAACATACAAAACATCCATGATATAAGTTGAAGGGATAGAATAGCATAAGTTAATTATTTTAACTCCCATATCACAATCTATATATTTGACTACAAGTTAAATACCATATATAATTATTTTTACACCTCAAATGTAAAAACAATGAACAATAGTAAGCAAAGTTGTGCTTCCTTGTACTATAATATGAATAAATATATTTAGGGTAATAAATATTATTATTATTATTATTATTATTATTATATGGAGGCCTAAAGGAGCTAACATCTTGGCCCATGGTTTTTGAAAACAAACCCAAGATGGATGGATAAAAGAAACAAATAAAAATTACTAGAATATTCCGAGCAAAAGGGCAGATAGAAAAATTAAAAATGAAAAATAAAATGTGGCAGCTTAGTAATTAGCCACATTGGACAACTATCCAAAAAAGAAAAAAACAATTCGCTATCAAGGTGTAAGTAACACTATATTTACATTGGTCAATGGTTCTCCTTTTAGACAAGTCAGTGCCTAACTTTGTTTCTTATGCGTCTCTTTCAAAACAAGAAAGTATTGCTTCTATTCTCATTAGAGGAAGAAGGCGGTGGCCTAGTAGGCGGAGCCGCCACCTGTTGGGCGGAAACTCCATCCATCACCAACCCATCTGATGAAACATCCATCCCTGTTGGTCTAGGGTTTCCAAGCCTTTGAAAAAACAAGTCACCATTTCCAGGACTGTTATTCCCTAATGAAAACAAATATGAAGGTTGGTTTTGCTGCTGATATTGAAGATTATGATACCCTGCAGCAGGAACCATAGGATTAACATGAACCTGACGTGGATTCATACCAAAATTAAACGAAGACGTGGTGAGATGAGATCCTGATGAAGAAAAAGGTGCACTAGGTCCTCCAGTAAATTGCTGTACCATAGCCCTGAAATTTGTAGTATCTGTATTGAGTAAGGTTGTTGGGGTTCTTCTAGACGCTCTGGATCGTCTTCGCACCGGCTTCGCAACACGACCTTCCGGACTCAAATGAGCTGCGGTTGGTGAGCCGGAGCCAGAGCTACCTGAACCCAACAGGGTTGGGCTCGTACTTGACGTTATAGTAGTCGTGACAACGGTGGCATCAGAGACTCCGTCGCTGAACATAGTGTGGTTGTGTTGATGATTATAGAACTGGCCCCAATCGCTCGGATTAGACATGTTCTGTCTCATAGCCTATTGCTATGCAGAGCTTAGAGCTTATTAGTAGAAGAGAAGCTTATGCACGCATATTAGGTGAATTGGAAGGGAATTAATTGTGCTGAGGGTTGCGGTATTTATGGTGGCTTTCAACGTGGTCAAAGTAAAGACTATTTGGGGAAATCTCCGCCGTTGAGTTTGCAATCGTAAATAAAATGTCACGTGAGAACTCACGTGATTAGAGGGTTTCTGGAAAGTCTTCAATTGATGGAGGCTGCATGGTTCCTGGAAGCAACATAGGAGGTGGGTTGGGGTGGGGGGCCCAAGGAGCTATCATGATGACGTCATCGTCAAAGTGGCCACGTCGACTTAAGACTTTTTGGTGGTAGGTGATATTAGGCGACTTGGGACATAGGGAGTCCTTAATTATGAATATTTTATTTGCTTTTTTTTTTTTTATATAATTTTAGGACAGGAAACAGCCATACACCTTCTAATTCTTTCAACTGCTTGTTTTAACCGCATGAAGTCATTAAGGACTGTTTTAACTTTTAAAGTCCCGTCCAATTATTTGACCTTGTTACTGGCCGCTGGACCGTATTTAAGGAAAAAAGTGCTTTTTGCAATGGGTTTCGATTTGAGATTTAACTTTTTTCCTCTCTCCCAAAATAATTATTTAAAATTATATATAACAATTAAAAAATAATTAATTTTTAAATTATAACAAATTCAAAACTAATGTGATCAAATTATCTTTTTATCTCAAAATCAATAGTCGTAAAAATAGTTTTTATAACTAATACAAATAAGGATAACATTAAAAAAATATCATTTATTACTCTTTAAAATACTCAAAACACTTAAAACGATTTACATTTTGGGACAAAATAATCACCTAAAAACAATTTATATTTTAGAACAAAGAAAATATATCGGAGTAACTTTGCATGAGAGTACAGATGAATAAACTTGAATTTGTTCGAATTTGGAATAAAAATTAAAATTTTTATACAATTTATTTAATTTGCACTAAAAAGAATAAAAAGTTCATTTTCTAAAAATAAAAATTAAATTTTCCCAAAATAAAGATTTTTTTTAAATCAAATAAAATTAAAATATAATGAAATAGTATATTAAAATCATATATAATTAAATAAAAAGTATAAATATTTTTCAAACCAAATATTCAATATAATCAAATACTTTTATTATCTTATAATTTTTTAAATGAAATTTTTTATTGAATTACACTGTAATTTTTTATAATTGTTGTATTTTTAGACAATTTTTGTCTTTTCCAAGTTTAAAATCTTGAAATAATTTTTATTAATTAAAATATTAAAACTTATTTTTCTTTAACAAAATGAGTTTTTCTTTTCGTGCAAATTTAGGGATAAATTGTTGAAAAAAATGAATTTTTAGACAAATTTTATACTACCTATATTCCATAATACTTATCAAATATGAGAAAATAGTTTGTTCCAAAATACTTGTCACATTTGTGGTTTAAAAAAGTAATAAATATTTTTTTTCAGGTTTACCCTTTGTATATAACCAATAATTATTACTTCAACTTATTGATTTTTTTTAACGAATTAGTATTAAATTAAGGGTAATATAGTTAATTTACTCAATAATTTATTGTAACTTAGACAAATTTAATAGTTTTATTAAAAAACGTGAAATTCCAAATGTGATAAGCATTATGAAACAGAGATAGTATTGATTTTCAATTCAAATGGCAAATTGAATCTTATTTCAATTATAAATGAGCCTATTACTTGTGAACAACTCGAGATATTTGAAATTCAATTTAAAAAACACTTTTCAAACTCATTCCATAAGTTTAACAAGAGAGTAAAAACTTACTTATTGGAGTTGGTTGAATAAACGGGTGGATCTAATGTTATGGGACCTACAAAATCACTTTCTTACATTTCTTTTAAAAATAAATTTTCAAACATTAAAAATTTTTTCTCACTTTAAATTTGTATTTCATATACCATGAACATAAAGCAAAATGAGTATATTTATTATCGCTGGAGCTTTAATCTATTTCTGAAATTATCTCATTATATAGATATTCTTTTATTTAAAAAAAACGCATTTTTTTTATCAGAATCATGACAATTTTTATAAAATATATTATATCTAACGTAGATACACACTTTATTAGCAATGTGATTTTTATAAAATTATTTCTTTTGAAAAGTAAAAGTTACAAAATTTATAAAAAGCCAAAAATGATTGTGAATTATTAAGTGCTTTGGATTTCTCCCTTCCTAAAAAATTGTTATTTGCTTCCATTTACATTCAGGGTAAATTATTAAACAAAATCCCCAGATTTTAATTATACTCTAAATTCGATTTTCTTCTCTTAATATCTTGAATTTTAACTTTAATCACAATAGCATCCTAATTTCAAATTATTTAATTGCCTTGAAAAAATATTATTTTCAAATTGTACCTAATATTAAAAAAAAAAATACATTCATCTTAAAAATAAAATAGTTTTTTTATTTATATTTATATAATATTAACAATAAGTAATGATTCTCTAAAAATAAAATTATGTCGTAATGAATAAAAACCTATTTTTACAAGAGATCTAACTTTAAGTATAATTTCAATAAACCATAACTAAAATTTGATGCTTAAAAAATGTCAAAACAAAGACCAAAACTAAATTAAATAAAATTAATATCTTAATGTCAAGTTAACTAAATTAGTTGGCTTTGCAAACAAATCCTCTAATCAATAGTTAGACTATAAATCATAATATATTTTTTCATGAAAAATAAATATATTTTTCAATTTGATTGACCCTACCACAGTAGCCATAGCGCTACTTGGTCCGCTTTTAACTTTACTTCAATATCACTCGAGATACTTAGGAAACAAAAAGGGGAATGTGAATTCTTTTAACAAAATAAATTGTTACATTCTTTAATTATCTTTTAACTTAAAATTTTTTTGCCCTTAAATTTCTTTTAATTGACAGAACTTTTACAAATGAGCACTCTAGTATCAAATTTTAATTAAATGAGAGAGATTCAATAATATTTTCTTTTAATTTTATGTTATTTTCAATGACTAGTTTTGAATTTTTTTTTTTCATTTATATAGAAAAATCCATCATAATTTCAAAATAAAATTTGAAATGGATTCTAAAACTCATAAAATGAATAAAAAAGTAGAACAGAAAATTGAACCAGCAATTACACACTTGGGACAAACCCAAACCACAGGCCTAATAGAATCAAACAGTTAGCTAGAATCCATAACAGAAATAGCTATAATTTGTAGAACTATTAGTTGACGTGTACACATGAGATAACAACCACAGAATAGCATAGAACCTTCTACTAGATAGCACATTTTGTATATAAACAGAATACAATAGACCTACAAAGATATGGGAATCTAATATACATCATTTACGATTTTTTCCATTAATGCTTCGCTAAGCTTTCTCTTGAATACCTTTAAAGTTGACTATGGTATCATAGCCTGTACATTTGATAATGTGATCACTGGTTCTCTAGTTCTCCTTCAACCTTTTTGCTTCCGCTAGCTAGCCATTCTTCTCAACCTCTTGTAGAAATAGATCCACATCAAAATGATGATAGAACAATAACAATTAGAAACAGACAGACTGGTGAACTCAGATAACCTTACCTCTAATCTAGTAAGTGTACTTCTCAACGGAAGTAATTACCTATCATGGAGCAGATCAATGTTGATTGCTCTAAGAGCCAAAGATAAACGAAGTGTTATCATGGCCTTTGCCAGAAGCCTAATCTTGGCTTATCATTTTATGATAAGTGGCTAAGAGTTGATATATAGTGGTTTCTTGGATCTTAAACTCAATATCTAAGGATATTGTTGAGGCCTTTCTATATGTTGATAATGCATAAGAATTGTAGGAAGAACTGCCACAGAGATTTGGAGAAAGTAATGGGCCCTTACTGCAAATCAAACAAGAAATCTCAGGTCTAACATAGGGAAACACATCTGTTATGGTATATATTTACCAAATTAAAGAGATATGGGATGAACTAGGCCGCTTAAGGCCATTACCTACTTGTACTTGTGGTGCCTCTAAGGCTGTTTCAGATTTGGGAGATGAAGACAAATTGGTTCAATTTTGATGGGCTTGAACGAGAGCTATGATGATGTGAAGAATCATATCCTACTTATGGAACCATTTCCAAGTGTTAAGCGTGCTTACTATATGGTGTTAAGGGTTGAAAAACAGAAGGAGGTTCATAACATTGTCCTTTGAATCTAATGATCGCACCACAATGATGTATGCACAAAAACCATAAAAAGACCCAAACTAAACCCACAAGAAATTACCAGAAAATTAACAGCGATGTAAGGAATTTCAACGAGAAAAAGAAAGATCGATTCTGTGATTATTGCAAAACTAGAGGTCATACAAAGGACAGCTGCTTTAAGTACATGGATTTCCTAAATGGTGCTATGAATTAAAACAGAAAAATGCAAAAGCAAATGCCATCATGTCACTTCAACTAGCAGAACCACCATTCTCAGAATCACTAACTGCCTATGAAGACCTCAGTGACAATATTACCAAACTTGTACAATAGGAAGTCATGAGGGCAATTAAAGGAAAGGGAGTTCAGGAGGAACAAATCAGTCATGAAACCTTAACTGCAAATACAACAAGATTTGTAGTTACTATAACCAATTCACAACTAAACTGCATGAGAAATACTGATAGAGGGGATTGGATTGTAGACACAAGGGCAATCGATTACATGACTTTCAACATGTATTTTTTCCATACTATACAAAAATTGCATAAACCGAAGCAAGCCAGACTCCTAGATGGTTCCTACAAGATAGTCACAGACACAAGCACAATTATTTTACATGAAAACCCGACATTATATGATATCTTGTACATACCAAGTTTTATATGCAATCTCATTTCAGTTAACACACTAGCCAAAGTTAACAAGATTTCAGTCAAAATACTTCCTAACCATTGCATTTTGCAGGGTTTGCAGAATGATGGTGTTATTGCCATTGGCAAGGTTGAGGGGAGCTATACGGTCTAAATCACAACTCATTTTTTCCACAACCTGTTCACACTACCTCATGACTTTCACATACCTACCATGTTGCAAATAATGATTGTACAAATCACAACAGACATGTAAGTTTGCCATGGCACAATAAACTAGGACATATTGATGGGAGCGGGTATAAAGCGGAAACAACCCTCTTCGAAACCATATGAGGCAAACTAAAAACATTATCGAACAAATCAATAAACTGACCTCTTGAAGCGCAGAATCACTCACCGGTCTTCTTTCCAGAGATCTTGGAGTCACCCACGATCTTCTGCAGTAATCCCTACCTATCTCTCTTTTGGAACTCTCTGAGTGGCAGAGAATAGAATAGCGTGCGTCTCTCTTTTCTTAGGGTTTTCAAATCTTATATTAAAAAAACTCTCTTCGATAGGAATATATATTTTTTAATATAAAATAAATTAAATAAAAAATTATTTAATTAAAATAATTATCAATTATTTTAAAACTAAATAATTTATCTATTATTTAATACACCCTTAACTTTCCAAATAATTAGGGCACTACAGGGACCGCAGGAATAAAATAAATCAGGCTACTAATTATAATAAGAACCTATGTAAACCAACATATTCTTATTATAATTAATCATGAATTATTCCACTAAAAACTCATGACTGAACTCCTTATTTATTTTACAATTCCACAACATAATAAAATAATGTTCCCCACGTTAAGATTACAGATGCTGTCATTTAAATAACTTACTGACAATTTATTTAAATCACAATATAACTTTAAGATTGTCGCTCAACTTATTTCATGTGTCGGATTCAATATCCACCTGCAGGGTTTACACTATGAAACCTTATAAGCTTACTTAAAGTGCATCATCAATCTCTAAACCGAGACATGGATTCTATCATTAATTAATATTTCACAAACACAAAATATCTTTGCCCAATTCACCGAGAATATTATTCCAATAATGAAACTCACCCTTTAATGAATCAAAGCACAAGACAATCAATGTTTGCTCATATTAAAATAAATCAAGATTAAGAACAATAAACATTATTTCTAATGTCCTAGAGAATATGTTTAACAGTCAGTACTAAACATCCATTCTCTACTTGGTCCAATTAAATACATACAAAATGTACTAATCACAATTATTGTTCATATGCTAATAACATTTATTTAATGCAAATTTCCAATTAAATACAAAGAAATAATTGTCAATAGAAAATCATTCATAGCTATACTATTACATATGCATGGTTAATAGTATATCTCTATCAATCTCCCACTTAGACTCATAACCATGCATCTATAACTTTAACTCCCATTCCTTCTGCATGACTGTCAAAAGTCTTTGCTGGTAAGCTTTTTGTAAAAGGATCTGCCAGGTTGTTTTCCGATGCAATCTTTGTCACTACCACATCTCCCCTTTGAACTATGTCTCGTATCAAATGATACTTCCTCTCAATGTGTTTTGCCCTTTTATGGCTCCGTGGCTCCTTCGAGTTTGCAACTGCCCCACTATTATCACAATAAAGTGTAATAGGCAATTGCACTGAAGAAACTACGCCTAGATCCATAAGGAAGTTCCTAAGCCATACAGCTTCCTTTGCAGCTTCAGAAGCTGCCACATATTCAGCTTCCATAGTGGAGTCAGCAACACAAGTTTGCTTAATACTCCTCCAACTTATGGCTCCACCTCCCAAGACAAAAACATTACCAGAGGTTGACTTCCGAGAGTCCTTATCAGTCTGAAAATCCGAATCTGTATACCCAATGGGTATAAGATCGTCAGATTGATAAACTAACATATAATCCCTAGTCCTTTTCAAGTACTTGATTATTGCTTGACTGCAGTCCAGTGTTCTCGCCCAGGATTAGATTGAAATCTGCTAACCATGCCAACAGCAAAACAGATATCAGGTCTGGTACACAACATTGCATACATAAGGCTTCCAACTGCAGAAGCATATGGAACTGCCTTCATGTTCTCTATCTCCTCAGGTGTCTTAGGACATTGGTCCTTAGATAGAGTGATTCCATGTCTGAAGGGAAGAAAACCCTTCTTGGAATCCTGCATGCTGAAACGAGCAAGAATGGTATCAATATAAAGTGCTTGAGATAAGCCAATCATCCTTTTCTTGCGATCTCGCATAAGCTTAATCCCAAGAATATGAGCAGCCTCTCCCAAATCCTTCATATCAAAACGTTGGGATAGCCAATCTTTGACAGAATTCAACATACCTACACAATTCCCTATAAGCAGAATATCATCCACATATAGTACCAGAAAAACAACCTTACTACCATTCCATTTCATATACACACAAGACTCATCATGACACTGATCAAAGCCAAAACTTTTAATCGCCTGGTCAAAACAAGTATTCCATGACCTAGATGCTTGTTTAAGCCCATAAATGGACCTATTCAATTTGCAAAGCAAATTTTCTTGTCCATTGTTTATGAAACCTTCTGGTTGCTTCATATAGATGCATTCATCAAGACTTCCATTTAGGAAAGCTGTCTTGACATCCATTTGCCAAATCTCATAATCATAATGAGCTGCAATGGATAGAAGAGTTCTAATAGACTTTAGCATGGCTACCGGCGAAAAAGTTTCCTCATAATCGATCCCTTCTTTCTGAGTAAACCCTTTCGCAACAAGCCTTGCCTTATAAGTTTGCACTTTACCGTCTATACCCCTCTTTTTCTTATAGATCCACTTGCATCCGATGGGTTTAACCCCTTCAGGTGGTTCTACAAGTTCCCAGACTTGATTAGAGTACATGGACTCCATCTCATATTTCATAGCTACAAGCCACTTATCAGCATCTTTATCTTGTAGTGCTTCATCGTAACAGACAGGTTCAATATTCACTTCTTCAGGGATTCTATCAAAAGCTTCTCCCAAAAGTGTATATCGAACCGGTGGTCATCTAATTCTCCCACTACGACGAAGTACTACAGGTTCTGCAATCACACCTTCATCTTGCTGTGGCTGTAAAGCCGGCAAGTCCATGACTGGTGGGACTACATCTGGATCATGTTCTGGAACTTCAACATGTCTGTCATCACCAGGAGGCAATGAAATGTTAGAAGCCCCAACATTGTGTTCCTGTATATTTGGATCAACAGCTGCCACTTCAGTTTCTACATAGCTCCCACTACTTTCAGGTGGTAGTGAAATGTTAGGTACTGAATATTCAGGCTGATGTTGATTTACTGGTCGACTAACATTTCTTCCACTACGACTAGGCAATGGAATGTCAGCTCCAACCATTGATGGTTTAGGTTGTTGTTCTAATGGAAAGGTTCTAGTTGATATATTTTCTCCTCTCAATTCATACAAGGCTAATTGACTTTTGGGAATATGGTTTTTAATATAGTCTTCCTCAAGATAATGTGCATTGGTGCTAACAATGACCGTTTTATCTTGAGAACTATAAAATAAACCACCTTTCGTTCCTCTAGGATATCCAATAAAGAAGCATAAGTCTGTTTTTGATTCTAACTTATCTGCTTTCCCTTTCAGCACATGGGCTGGACAACCCCACATCCGAACATGTCTCAGACTTGGCTTTCGCCCAGTCCACAGTTCTGTAGGAGTTTTAGGTACTGACTTAGATGGAACCAAATTCAGAATATATGCTGCTGTTTCTATGGCATACCCCCAAAACGAAATGGGCAAATCTGAATAACTCATCATTGATCTAACCATTTCCATAAGCGTCCTATTTCTTCTTTCTGCTACACCATTCTGTTGTGGCATACCAGGTGCAGACAACTGTGAAGTAATTCCTTGTTCTGATAAATAAGTAATGAATTCCCTAGAGAGGTATTCGCCACCACGGTCAGACCGTAACGACTTGATATATTTTCCATGTCGTTTCTCCGTTTCTGCCTTGAACTCTTTGAATTTCTCAAAGCATTCAGACTTACGGCGCAACAGGTAAATGTATCCATATCTTGAGTAATCATCTGTGAAAGTCACAAAATACTCAAAACCACCCCTAGCTTGGACACTCATTGGACCACACAAATCAGAATGAATTAATTCAAGTACATCATTAGTTCTATTACCCTTTATAGGAAAAGGCCTCTTAGTCATTTTACCTTCTAAACAAGATTCACAGGTTGGTAGTGCCTCCACTTTCAATGAACTCAATGGTCCATCCTTGACCAACCTAGAAATCCTATCTAAATTAATATGACCAAGCCTTAAATGCCACAAATAGGTATGACTAAATTCAATAGGACGTTTTCTTTTCAATGGAACAATGACATCAAAGTTATTAACTTCAGAATTAGGAATTTGCAGTTCAGGTGAAACTTTGAGAATAAAAAGATCATCAATCATTGAGCCAGAACATATCATTTGTTTTCTAAATTTAATAACGACAGAATCATCATAAAATTCATTAAAACAAACCGAATATCCATTCTTGCTCAAACTAGAAACTGAAATTAAATTCCTTCTAATTGAAGGTACATATAAAACATCCTTCAAAAACAATGTTCTATTATTCTCAAAATTCAAAGAAACATTTCCTATAGCTAGAACTGCAACTTCTGTGCCATCTCCCAGAAAAATGCTTACATCTCCTTTATTTAGCTGACGAGTTACCTGAAACTCCTGCAATGAATTGCAGACATGATTAGTGGCTCCAGAATCTACACACCATTGGAGTGTAGTCAACACCGCTAAACAAGTTTCAACTATCAGCATATAAAACAGAGACATACCTTGCTTCTTCTTGGCTAACCATGTTGGACATTGTGACTTCCAGTGCCCAGGTTGCTTGCAGTGAAAACACTTACCCTTAGGCTTTTTCACAGCAACACTTGCACTAGTAGATGCAGCACTTGTTTTAGGCTTAGCCTTGTGAGCATTTTTCTTCTTCTTACCCTTGTTCTGGGCAGAAGAAGAACCTCGCTCAACATTAAGCACAACAGGTGCAGCTCCTTGCTTAATGATAGTCTCAGCAGCCACCAGCTCATTCAGCAACTTAGACAGAGTGAAATCCATCTTATTCATGTTATAGTTCAAACGAAACTGCTGAAAACTGGCTGGCAAAGTGTTCAAGATCATTTCTATCCGTGTAGCATTGTCAACCTCAGCACCAAGAACCTCCATGTCATTCAGAAGACTCATCATCTTCAAGACATGAGTTCTAACTGGAGTTCCCTCCTCCATTTTGGAAGTAAGAATCTCCCTCATTGCATTTTGCCTTGCTGCACTAGTTTGATCTCCAAACATCTCCTTGAGATTTTCGAGCATGTCAAAAGCTGTGTCCATCTTCTGATGCTGATGTTGCAAAACATTTGACACAGAAGCCAAAATGTAACATCGCGCCATCTCATCAGCTTTAACCCATTTCTGGTAAGCTCTGGTTACCTCCTCAGAGGCACCCTCACCGGGTTTTTCAGGACAAACTTCAGTGAGCACAAACTTATACTCCTCAGCAGTAAGCAAAATGTCCAAATTCCTCTTCCAGTCAACATAGTTTGGACCCTCAAGTTTGTTTTGGGTTAAGATGTTTGCAAGGGGACTGAATGATGCCATTTCTATATCATGCATTAAACAAAAATAGCATATCAATAATAAACATTGAATAAATCAAAATTGCAAATATACAACATTGATATCACAATTAAAAAAAAAATACACATTCACAACATTCATGAATAGCAACCTCGATGGGAGAATTCAACCAATCACATGTTTTGCATATTATAATTAGATAAGACCGGCACATACTACTCGATGGGAGATAACATGCCTCTTAAATTAACATTAATGTGTGAGAAAATATTACATCTGATTCATGTCACTAATTAATTTACTCAGATGGAGAGTTAAATCAATACAAACAAATTAGACTAGTTCAGTAATTATATTAAAACATGACATCTTCCGATGGGGAAGAAATGCAAATAATTACAACTAGAAAGTAATAAAAAACCACTCACAAATTAATTCATATAATTAAAATAAATTAATTATAATCAAAATTGCAAAATAATATATTTTTAAGACAATTTTGCAAATAAAATTAACAGTTTTGGTTGAAAATGTTAAAAATTTAGTGTTCTGGTCTATTTATGCAAAAAAAAATTAAAACATTCTGGGTTTATCTTGCAAAAGTAGAAATATTCTGGGCCATTTTGCAAATTTCAGAACTTGTTTGGACTATTTTGCATAAAACAGAAACTATTGGGCCAAAATTGCAAAAACCAGAAATAGTCTAGGCAATTTTAATAAAACCAGAAACAATCAGAGTCACTTTATAATTTAAATAACTCCAGGGGACCAAAACGGAATAACTGATACTTTCTGGATCAAAATATAAAAAATTAAAGTCCAGGGGTTAACATATAATAAACAGAAAGATTCAGGGTCAAAAAAAAATTAAAACTTAAAGATCAGGGGTCAAAAATATAAAATTTAAAAAAATTGAGGGACCATACGGGAATTTTGGCAAGCAGCAGCTTCTTCTTCACGAAGAAGCCCTAGCCGCCGCTGCCCCTTTTCCCTTCAACCTCCATTTACTGATCTTTTCTTTTTTCTTTTTTTTTTTCGTCTTTTCTTGCCCCTCTCCTGTTCATGAAACAAAACCCAATATATATATATATATATATATATATATATATTAATGCCCATTAAAAATCACAGTTTCAAAAACAAAGGTTGTATCAGGTACTGCACTTTTGTGCTGTTGTCCTTCAAAAACTCTTGAAGCTCTTGTAACCATGTACCAATCAAACAATCAAAACAGATTATAGATACACGATTGAAACATGACAAAATAGCCACCATCATACAGTTTCGTATGGTTCTGATACCAATTGATGGGAGCGGGTATAAAGCGGAAACAACCCTCTTCGAAACCATGAGGCAAACTAAAAACATTATCGAACAAATCAATAAACTGACCTCTTGAAGCGCAGAATCGCTCACCGGTCTTCTTTCTAGAGATCTTGGAGTCACCCACGATCTTCTGCAGTAATCCCTAATTATCTCTCTTTTGGAACTCTCTGAGTGGCAGAGAATAGAATAGCGTGCGTCTCTCTTTTCTTAGGGTTTTCAAATCTTATATTAAAAAAACTCTCTTCGATAGGAAGATATTTTTTTTAATATAAAATAAATTAAATAAAAAATTATTTAATTAAAATAATTATCAATTATTTTAAAACTAAATAATTTATCTATTATTTAATACACCCTTAACTTTCCAAATAATTAGGGCACTACAGGGACCGCAGGAATAAAATAAATCAGGCTACTAATTATAATAAGAACCTATGTAGACCAACATATTCTTATTATAATTAATCATGAATTATTCCACTAAAAACTCATGACTGAACTCCTTATTTATTTTACAATTCCACAACATAATAAAATAATGTTCCCCACGTTAAGATTACAGATGCTGTTGTGAACCCCTTCCCCAAATGTCATAGGCATGTGATGCATATGATGAACGAGAAGAAATGCACGTGAGTGTGTGAGTCGCCACCTTGTTTAATTATTTTAGGGTAAACTAGGAAAAAACCCTGAATGACTTCAATTTTAATTAACCTAGTTACTAGATTAATCATCCCAATGTGTAAGGCATGGTATGCAAACCCGAGATGGATCTCGAGACTATGTCATGCTGATAAACTAACCGATGAATGAATGTTTTGCAAGGTGAATGATGGATTAATGAAATGTTTGAGTGATTTTGACTTGCCACCCGGGGTGAAATCCCGAACGTGCCTACGTACTTCCGTTTGAATGGAAGATCAAAGTCAACGTAGTTCGATAGGCCTCTTTTAGAGGGCTTTGAATGATATGCTTAATGCATGGGTGTGTGTATGCTTAGTGCATGATTTTGTGTATGCTTTGTGCATTTTGTGTGTATGCTTTATGCATGATTGTGTGTATGCTTCGTGCATGAGCGTCTATGCTTTGTGCATGAGTTTAGGCGTTTTGCCAAAAATTGATTGATTTTTAGGCATGTTGCCAAAAATGTTGATTTTAATGGCTTTTAGCCAAAATGATTTGATTTAGGCAATTGTTGCCAAAAATGTTGATTTTAGGCGATTTTCGCCAAAATGGTTGATTTTAAGGCCTTTGGCCAAAATGAGTTGATTTAGGCAATTAATTTACCAAAATGTTCGATTTAAGCGATTTGTCGCTAAAATGGTTGATTTTAGGCCTTTGGCCGAAAATTGGTTCATTTTAAGGCATTTTGCCAAAAATGTCGATTTTACGGCTTTGGGCCGAAAATGGTTGATTTTAAAGGCATTTTGCCAAAAATGTCGATTTTACGGCTTTGAGCCGAAAATAGTTGATTTTAAAGGCATTTTGCCAAAAATGTCGATTTTAAGCGATTTGTCGCTAAAATGATTGATTTTAGGCCTTTGGCCAAAAGGTGTTGTTTTAGGCAATTAGTTTGCCAAAATGTGCGATTTAGGCGATTGTCGCCAAAATGGTTGATTTTAAGGCCTTTGGCCAAAATGGTTCAATTCTACGACTTTTAGTCGAAAAAGATTGATTTTAAGGCGTTTCGCCAAAATGGTTTGGTTTTACGACTTTTAGCCGAAAAAGGTTGATTTGTAGGCATTTTGCCAAAATGGTTCGGTTTTACGATTTTTAGCCGAAAAAGGTTGATTTGTAGGCATTTTGCCAAAAAATGTTGATTTAGGCTTTTAGTCAAAATTATTGATTAATTGGACTTAAGCCGGATTTGTTCGAAATAAGGCAGTTGAACCGTAGTTATTAATTAACTAGGCTCTTTTAGCCAATATTGTCGGATTTAAACTTTAATACCACGATTATTGATTAACCGGGCATTTAAGCTTAATCAAATTAATTTAAGACGGTTTATTTGTCTAAATGATGATGTGAATGCGTTTATGCAATTATAGAATTATTAAGAGTAGAAAAGAAGTATGCATGAAGTGCTAAAATTAAATAGGCAGAGTTTCATTTACGTACCTGATTTAATCGTCGACCACTTCTTAACTCCAGGTTAAGCTCCTCGTTTAGGTATATTAATTAATTTTTAATTTTATTTAATTTTAGTGGTCAAATATCACAAAAAATGCAATAAAAATTAAATTAAAATGCAAAAAGCGGTAAAGAAAACGCAAGGAGCGTGAGAGGGAGAAGGATTCGTCCGTCAAAACAGACAAGGCGCACCAGAAAATGGCTGAAAATGGCCTATTTATAGGCCATTTTCGGGTTCCGGGCGGCAGGTGCCGCCCAGGCTGGTCGGCTGCTGCCGCCGTGCCCGGCGGCAGGCGCCACCGTGGCCGGTGTGGACACCGTGCCTCGCTCCGAGGGCCTTTTTTGGGAGTTCCGGACCTCCGAAAAATATTCCGGGACCTGTTCCGCGATCCTCGCGATATTCCGGACGTTTTAAGTGCCATATTGACATATTTTCGGTGAACTTCCGAAATAGCCTCCGGTCCGGCCGGACTGTTTGCAGTCCGGGAAAACAGGCTTTCTGAGCCTCAAAATTTGGGTATTCACAGCTGTCATTTAAATAGCTTACTGACAATTTATTTAAATCACAATATAACTTTAAGATTGTCGCTCAACTTATTTCATGTGTCGGATTCAATATCCACCTGCAGGGTTTACACTATGAAACCTTATATGCT
This sequence comes from Jatropha curcas, assembly GCF_041381405.1. Lineage (NCBI taxonomy): Eukaryota > Viridiplantae > Streptophyta > Magnoliopsida > Malpighiales > Euphorbiaceae > Jatropha > Jatropha curcas. Next base: position 20,985,701 of record NC_143152.1, on the reverse strand, counting down.
TACTTAAAGTGCGTACATCAATCTCTAAACCGAGACATGGATTCTATCATTAATTAATATTTCACAAACACAAAATATCTTTGCCCAATTCACCGAGAATATTATTCCAATAATGAAACTCACCCTTTAATGAATCAAAGCACAAGACAATCAATGTTTGCTCATATTAAAATAAATCAAGATTAAGAACAATAAACATTATTTCTAATGTCCTAAAGAATATGTTTAACAGTCAGTACTAAACATCCATTCTCTACTTGGTCCAATTAAATACATACAAAATGTACTAATCACAATTATTGTTCATATGCTAATAACATTTATTTAATGCAAACTTCCAATTAAATACAAAGAAATAATTGTCAATAGAAAATCATTCATAGCTATACTATTACATATGCATGGTTAATAGTATATTTCTATCACATATCTCATATTTAAGGCTTAAATATGTTTTCCAATTGTCCAAATTAAACACGGGTTCTTATAATTGCTTTATTTGTCCATTGTCCAAATAACAAAGATTACCCTTCCCACCTAGCACTAGTCATACAATCAATAGGATAATTTTAGTAGTATATGTCCTTTTCAACTAATTCACATGGATGTGTGGGGACCATATTCTATCACATCAATAACAGGTGCAAAGTATTTGGTGAATATTGTGGATAATTTTAGTAGATACACTAGGATATACATTATCACAAATAAATTTCTAGTGCATAGTGTAGTGCAATGTTTTCTCAATCTTATAGAAAACCAATTTCAGCAAACCATAAAGAAAATTAGGACAGACAATAGGATATAGTTTCTCAATTCTGAAATGAAAGAATTATTCACAATCAAAGGTATCCTACATCCACTAACCTGCCCTTACCCCAGCGAAATGGCAAAGTAGAAAGAAAGCACAAAATACTATTACAAAATAGTAGAGCCATTATGCATCAATTTATGTTTCCTAAGAACCTTTGGTCAGAATCTCTACTTACAGCCACCCATATCATGAATAGAGTGCCCGCAGAAGTGTTAAAATAGAAGTCACCATATGAGGTTTTATATAAAAAAAATCCTAGTTATCAACTATTTCAGGGTTATAGGTTGTTTTTTTTGCATCTGATGTTAGATGCCAGAAATCTAAGTTTGAGGCTAGAGCAATATCCTGTGTGTTACTAGGATATGCCCCACAAAAAGGCCTACAGTTTATATAACCTCAACACCGAACAAATTTTTCACTCTAAGGACACAGTTTTAGGAGTCTATATTCCCTTTTCAAAGCACTAACCCAACCACAGTAACCCATTTCTCATTACCTATTTATATAGAAGATTCAACTACTATTTTACCTACCAGCTTCATACCCCAAACTACACAAACAGAACAAGTACACACAGATACTGACATCCCCATACCAAACCCATTCAACCAACATACACCATTAAATACTATTTTCTACACAAATAATCACATACAAACACTTCCCAGTTCATCAGATATCATCACACAATAATATACATAGCCTACTTAGCAGAAAACATACCTGATCATCATCCCATATCACCATCACCTTTACCTTTACAAAACTCAAACCCACCTCTTTTGTGGAGAAGTTCCAGACCTATTGTCAAACCCACTTGGCTCAATGACTTTGTAGCCTCAGCAACCTGAAACGATAATACATCATCACGTGAAAGTCCAAACAAAACCATTTAAAAAAATTTATTATCATATTATTCATATTCTGCATGTTATCTTACATTTCAACGTACCATGTCACAATGTCATGAACCTACATCATATCATCATGCAAAGACAGATGTAAATTGGTTAAATGCAATGCATAATGAGCTTGATACACTTGAGCCAAATGACATTTGGGAATTAACTCAATTGCCCAAGACAAAGAAACCTGTAGGTTGTAAGTGGGTCTATAGGATAAAATTCAAATCTAATGGGACTGCTGATAGGTATAAGGCTAGGTTAGTAGCCAAGGGTTTTAATCAAATCCTAGTAGCAATTCAAGTAGGGACTGTGGGAATCCCAACCCATTCTCGAAAACCGTTCCGAATTTATCGCTATGAGAAAAACTCGATATTAATTTAATAGTCTCGTCCAGAAATTAATTATGAGACGAAATTGGTTCTTTGATTAAAACTGACCCGTACTGACCTAAGTTCCATTCTATCCCATCGCATCCCAAAAATTAGATATTCTCGTTCTATTTTTTCTTTAAAATTCTAATTTTTTTCATAAATTTCAAATTATATCCATGAAAATCATTTCATCTTTTTATTTTTAATTTTTTTAAGATACCAATTACTTGCAAGGTAATAATAATACTATATATATATATATATATATATATATACATTGTTCTAAATAAAAATGAACCATTTAATTAAACATATTTTTCAACATAGGTTTTCCTCTATTATTCTACAATTTATGTTAACTAAATCTTTTTGGATAAATTTTTTCTATTAAAAAATAGAAATACTAATTAATACAAGAGAAAATATTAACTTTAATTAGTCTAATTATTGAATATTGGTTTTGCTTATTGTTATTATTATTTATTTTTCAGATGATATTCATGATTAAATTAAGTAAGAATCAAATTTAAATCAGCTTAAAGAGAACAAAAAAAAAAATGATGAGTTAAAATTCATAGAATATATGTAATATTAAACTGTATATAGTTTTGAATTATTTTGTTTTATTATATTTAATGCTCTTATTAACTAAAACGTAACTCCTTAAAAATCTTATATTATAACTGTCTCGACCCGTTTCTGTGGGCTGGACCAGCACTAGGATCTGGGAGGGCTTAAGGCCTCCAAGACCTGTAGTAAGCCTTTATTAGTTAAACCCATATTCCATTCATAATGGTAGCTACAGGCCCAATAACTTTAACCCACAATTATAACAAAAGTACAGTTCATATATTTAATATATATTCTTATTATTCATTTACAACCCATTTGGAATACAATTGCGGAACTCCATAATCTACAGTCCTTTACATTTACATGGCTAACACAACTATTAACAAGTTTCTAGTTTTGATATTTCGACTCAGTCGGGTCTATAGGACTCTCCTTTCTTCCTATTACTTGAAAAAAAATAGGAGGCAGGGGTGAGCGCCAAACTCAATGAGTAGGGTTAGATAACCCTCTCACCCCACACAAGCACACATATGCTATAATAAATCAATTTAGTCCTCCAACTAGTTATATGATCATGCAGTTTGTCACACAAATGGCAATACAACAGCAATCACAATTATTATCATCTTCATATAATCACAATTATTATCATCTTCATATAATCACATCACGTGGAAATTAGTCAATGGCATCACCAAAACCCCCAATGAGCCATCCTCCCACATGGCCCATCCTCTCATAACGTGTGCACCAGGGAGCCGATCCCCCATACATGGCCGACCGGTCTAATCCTCACTTGACCAGCCCTCTCATTGTTTTTCCATTCTCTCTTTTCTTTTCCATACCATTAGGAGGCCACCCTGTGGTTTATCCTTATTATCCATATCATATCATCAGGTGCACACGGGGCGCCGATCTCCCATACGGCCAACGGTCTCGTAGACCGCCCTCACAAACCCATGGTGACCCACTTCATCCGAATTCCACACAAATAAGGCACAGCAATATCACAACACAGGTAATCAAGCAAATTTTAATCGCAACAATAGTGCAGCACAATATAGCAATTTAACAAATGCATGATAACATTTAGCTGTGAATGCATGAATGCAAAGATGCAGGCGGATGATGCAAGTTATCTAACACTACTCACAGTTCTTTATTGTCCATTAAAGGACTATCTTTATTACTGCCTGCTCTCAGCTTTCGTTTTGACGTTTTGAAACTTCACAAGCATCTAAAAGGGAAATTCTAAGTAAGAATTCTAATTCAAGAAATTAAATCCTTATTCGCTAAATAATTAAAGTCGGTATTTAATTTATTAAACTATATAATTTTGGTACTCTTGTTTATTTGTTTATTTTGTCTATATCTTTCATATAAGTGTCGTTAGTAATTTAATGTTCCATATTATTTCTCAAAAATTTGAAGTGTTCTCAAATCGAAAGTTTCGATAATATATTTTGGGTTTGGCCCAACTCGCAGACTTGGACTCGATTTGAGACTTTATTTATATTTGCAGCCCACACGGTCAAAATTTCCAATTTTTGATTTAATAAAAATTCTAGAATTTCGAAAATAAAAATTCGGGATATTTCAATAACTTTAGTAGTAGATCATGAATGATGAAAATTAATTATTTGATTTATTTTTTTTTAACTCAAACATATATAAATGAATTTTGTGTAATGTATAATATAATAATTTTATCTTCTTTTAATGAAAAAATAATTTAGTAAGACCACGGAAAATCTTGATTGATTCCCAACACGACCTATCCTGTCTTGTCCCACAAATCTAAATTCTCGCCCCGTCCTGTTCCAAAAATTGGGACGGAATGGTAAGGGACTACGTACCTATTGGAACGAGATTGGGATGCCATTTTTTTATGTCCTGATATTTTGAGATGGGAGTGGAAATTATGTAATTCTCATCCCAATCCGGAGTTCAAGCATGACTTTGCAAAGGACAGTAGTAGATTGTTCTTATTTTGGCACTTTAATTTCTGATCGTCAAACTCTTGCAAATGAGTTTTTAGCTTTATCTTTAGCTTTGTTAAAAAATCAGCGAACCAAGTTGCACATTCTTTAGCTAGAACATTTGGTTCTTTGTCTAGTTTTATGGAATGGACTTCTCACCCTCCATCTTTGATTTCTGATATAATACTATTTGATCTTAATAATATATAAGGCATTGCAATTTTTCAAAAAAATCTTGAAATTTATTATTATGATAATTGATAGCGTTAATTTCTATAGTATTTTTATTGTAATTCTTCATTAAGATTTATAGTGTTTTTAATTATCTAAACTTATATTTACGTAATATTGTTATGTTTTTACCTAAAAGCTTCCTGAAACACAACTCACTTGATTTTTGAGGAAAATTGTAGGGTTTTGCACAAAAAAGGACAAAAATGAGGTATAATGTTAATCAGCACGCTCAAGGGCGTGCTAATCAGCACGCCCGTGCCAATTTCAAAGCAAGACAGGCAGAGGAAGGACGCACACACGCCCCAGCCCATGCTGAGCCGCACGCCCGTGCCCGCGCTAGAGATGAAATTTTGGCCCGTGCCGATGAAGCACGCTCGTGCCATAATTGCCCCAGACTTCCAGAGGCGTGCACGCCCCATCCCGTGCCAAGGCGCACGCCCGTGCGCACACTAAGGGAAAAGACTTAGGCCGTGCAGCTGAAGCACGCCCGTGCTACATATGCTCCAGACCTCCAGGGCCTGGCACGCCCCTGACCGTGCTAATTAGCACGCCTGTGCCAAGCAAGAAACCCAAAAATTAGTCAAAAGCTGCCAACCAACTTCCACCAATTTATGGAGCTAATCTTGGACAACCTTCCCCACATGCAAACCAAGATCTACTCTATGCACATGGGTGAGTCATGATTAAAGAAAATGGAGACCTAAAAGAGAGCTTTACAACCTAACAAAAGAAGACTTTGATCATTAAACCATATGGAATCCTATCTCAAAGAAGTCTATATAAAGAAGAGTAGAGTTCATCTCAAGGCATCCATCCCATCCCACACATTGCACTACACTCCACTCTGCATCTATTCTCTCTCTCATTTTATAGCTTGTATATAGTTTCTCTTTTAGAAGTTAGGCATTCAAGAGTTGTGCAAAGTTTCAAGGAAGCTATCCAAGCAACCTATCACTAGTTCTTATTTCTAAACTCTTAATCTTGTTTATGTCTTTCATTATCTTTATTGATTATGGAATATTTATCAAGTATTGTTGAGTTTTATTTAAGTACTATGTGTAACTAAACTCTTATACTAGGGGGTTTGATGTAGCTTAATCTCTTTTCCAATTTATGCAATTAGATTTATTTTTCCTTATTCAAGTTATGATTTATTAATGAACTTAATGCTTCCAGGCAGAATTTTCCCCTAGATTGATTTATTTCAATTATCACTATCGGAAGAAGGATATTTGATATGAAAAGAGTTAATAAAACACATGAGAATAATAACTTGATGCGGAAGCTATATGGTTTGACTCATGGGGGGTTTTTATGATTTATCAACTTTAAATTGTAAATTCATAAACAACTACATAACTTAATGATTTAATTCATATTTGATTGCGCTATTGGAAGATAGGTAATTAAATGGAATTAAAATAGCTAGCAATACATCGGAAGACCTTGTTAGTGAATTCAGAGTTGTTTCCCCTACTTGAATAATTAAATTGATTAATGAACTAATGAAATAAATTGGATAGAATTATGTGAAATCAAAACCCCTAGTAGTTTCAATTCCTTGATTTCTTTTCATCAACTTTTGTTTACTTGACTCTTGTTTATTTTACATTTATAAAACAATTCTCTCAATTATCGTTTAAATAATAACAAGATAACATAATTTTGATACTTGGATTACAATCCTCGTGGGAACAATATCTTACTCATCATATATTACTTGTAGCGATTCGTACACTTGCGAAATAAGTTGTCAAGTTTTTGGCGTCGTTGCCGGGGATTGGCAAAACCAATATCAATACGAATTATCTTGTTATTAATTTAAACATTTATTTATTCATCAGTCTTTATTCACTCAATTTTTCTATAGAACGTCTCAGGTTTTATGCAAAGAAGATCAGGAAGAACAGAACCTCTGATCTTTGATCCAGAAATTGAGAAAACCTGCAGAAGAAACAACGCAGCAAGGAGAGCACAAGAAAACAGATCCGAACAATAATCAAACATGGACGGAATTAATCCTCAACTTCCGAACATACCTCTTGCTGCAAATCCTCAGATCAGACAACAACAAAATATCAGCACATTGCAAGATTATACCACACCTTCTCTTAATGGAGCTACCTCTAGTATTACTCGACCAAGAGTGGAAGCTAATAACTTTGAAATCAAACCAGCAATTATTCAATTACTTTCCACTTCTATTCAATATGGGGGGCTTCCTAGTGAAGATCCTAATGCTCACATCACTAATTTCCTGGAAATTTATGATACTTTTAAACAAAATGGTGTTTCTGACGATGCCATTAGATTAAGACTTTTCCTTTCACTCTAAAGGACAAAGCACGATCATGGTTACAATCTTGTCCTGCTGGAAGTTTTACAACTTAGGAAGAATTAGCCCAAAAATTTTTGGCTAAATTCTTTCCATCTTCTAAGACAACCAAATTGAGAAATGAGATCATGACTTTTGTTCATCATGATCAAGAAAGCTTGTATGAAGCTTGGGAAAGATTTAAAGATTTGTTAAGAAAATGTCCTCACCATAGTTTGCCCAAATGGTTACAAGTCCAGACTTTCTATAATTCTTTGTCACCTAATATCAAAATTACTTTGGATGCAACTGCATGAGGATCTTTCGAAAGAAAAGAGATCGATGAGGCAAACGATTTAATAGAAGAAATGGCAAGCAATAGCCATTATCAAAGCAGTTCTGAAAGAAGAAAAACTGCTGGGATCTATGAAATTGATGCCATCACAGCACTAAATGCAAAGGTTGACAACATGGTAAGAAAGTTAGACTTACTAACCACTAAATCTGTGAACTCCGTCATACAAACTTGTGACAGATGTAATGAACCACATGGAATTGGAGAATGCATGCTAGATTCTGCAAATCCACAAACTTTGGAGCAAGTAAACTATGTAATGAACCAACAGAGGAGGAATTACCCATATTCGAATCCTTACGATAACAGGTTGAAAAATCATCTGAATCTTTCATATGGTAATTCTAACAACACTTTAAATGCACCACCAGGTTTCTTACCTCCTGAGAAAAAGTCTCATGATGATCTCCTTACTGCCCTTTCGAAATCGCACATGGATTGCATGAATGAAACAAGAGAACACAACAAAATCCAACAAGTTGCGTTAAGAAATATGGAGATCCAAATGGGACAGTTTGCAAACATGATGGCAGCTAGACCTCAAGGTACGTTACCTAGTAACACTGAGAAAAATCCTAAAGAACAGGTACAAGCCATAACCTTGAGGAGTGGTAAAGAATTGGAGGACAAGCCCAGAAAGGAGAAGGAGAAAGAAGAAGAGAGAAAGGCACCTATCATTGATCTGGTGGAGAAGGAAGAAGTGAAACCTTATGTTCCACCCGTTCCATTTCCACAAAGGTTGAAAAAGACGCAGGATGACCAAAGCTTCATGAAATTTCTTGACGTCTTCAAAAAGCTTCAAATAAACATCCCTTTTGCTGAAGCTCTTGCTCAAATGCCCAGCTATGCAAAGTTCTTAAAAGAAATCTTGAGCAAGAAAAGAAAGATTGTTGATCAAGGCATGGTAAACTGACTGAGGAATGTAGTGCAATCATTCAAAATAAATTGCCACTTAAACTTAAAGATCCAGGGATTTTTTCTATTCCTTGTAATATTGGCAATTTAAATTTTGAAAAGGCTTTAGCTGACCTAGGAGCTAGCATAAATCTAATGTCTTATGAAGTATTTAAAATGCTAGGTATGGAAGAACTCAAGCCAACGAGGATGTCTCTACAATTGTCCGACCGATTGATCAAATACCCCAAGGGAATTGTAGAGGACGTACTAGTCAAGGTAGGAAAATTCATTTTTCCAGTTGATTTTGTCATCCTTGACATTGATGAAGGAAGAGAAGGATCATTGATCCTTGGAAGACCTTTTCTTGCAACTGCAAGAGCTCTAATTGATGTACATGATGGGAAACTGACATTGAGAGTAGGTCAAGAAGAAGTTGTTTTTGATGTGTTAAAATTTTGTAAACTTCCTCTGGACTGCGATGATTGCTTTAGAATAGATGTAATTGATAAATGTGTAGAGAACACTTTACATAGCGTAGATAATAATGAAAATAATACAGAAGAAAAAGAAAAAGAAGGTACACCACCCAAACAAGAACTGAAGCAGCTTCCTCCTCATTTGAAGCATGCATTTCTAGGTAAGAACAACTCCTTTCCTGTTATTATTTCCTCTCACTTAACGCTTGATCAAGAGGAAGGGTTGTTGCAAATTCTTCGAAAGCACAAGAAAGCAATAGGGTGGTTAATTTCTGATCTACAGGGGATAAGCCCAAGTGTATGCATGCATAAAATCCTGATGGAAGAAGACTACAAACCTTCAATCGAGCATCAAAGACGATTGAATCCAAACATGAAGGAAGTAGTGAAGGCTGAAATCATAAAACTTATGGATGCTGGCATTATCTATCCAATCTCCGATAGTAGTTGGATAAGTCCTGTCCAAGTTGTGCAAAAGAAGGGAGGTATGACTGTTATCTCTAATGAAAACAATGAATTAATTCCCACTAGAACAGTCACAGGTTGGCGTGTGTGCATAGATTACAGAAAATTGAACAAAGCAACACGTAAAGACCACTTTCTCCTACCATTTATTGATCAAATGCTTGAAAGACTTGCAGGATATCCTTTCTATTGTTTCTTGGATGGCTATTCAGGATACTTTCAAATACCTATTGCTCCTGAAGATCAAGAGAAAACTACTTTCACTTGTCCTTATGGTACCTTTGCCTATAGGAGAATGCCTTTTGCACTATGCAATGCTCCTGCAACCTTCGAAAGATGCATGATGTCCATATTTTCTGATATAGTTGAGAAATCTATTGAGATATTTATGGATGGATTCTCTGTATTTGGTTCTTCTTTCGATGCATGTCTTCATAATTTATCTTTAGTAATGCAACGATGTGAAGACACTAACCTTGTTTTAAATTGGGAAAAATGTCACTTTATGGTTAGTGAAGGTATTGTCTTAGGGCGTAAGATCTCTCAAGAGGGAATTGAAGTAGACAAAACCAAAATCGAGGTAATTGAAAAACTTCCTCCTCCTAACTCAGTAAAAGGGATAAGGAGTTTTCTTGGTCATGCAAGGTTCTACGGAAGGTTCATCAAAGACTTCTCAAAAATCACAAAACCTCTTTGTAATTTATTAGTTAAAGATGTTCCTTTTAATTTTGACAAAAAGTGTTTAGATGCTTTTAACAGGTTAAAGAGGGAGTTGATGTCAGCACCTATCATCACTACACCAGATTGGACTCTTCCGTTTGAACTAATGTGTGATGCTAGTGATCATGCTGTTGGAGCCATTCTTGGGCAAAGAAAGGAAAAGAAGTTGCATGTTATCTATTATGCTAGTCGCACATTGAATGATGCACAATTGAATTATGCAACTACTGAAAAAGAATTGTTAGCTATTGTTTTTGCTTTTGACAAATTCAGAGCCTATTTAATTGGAGCAAAAACAACAGTTTACACAGATCACTCAGCTATCAAATATTTGCTAGAAAAGAAAGGTGCTAAACCGAGACTAATTCGTTGGGTTCTCTTATTGCAGGAATTTGATCTGAAAATGCGCGACAAAAAGGGAACCAAGAATCTAGTAGCTGACCACCTTTCCAGGTTAGAATTGGGGGAAGAGGATACAACCAAGCTACAAATCAATGAAAGCTTTCCCCATGAGCAACTTTTGCTAATGGCAAATACTCAAGCCCCCTGGTATGCTGATATAGTTAACTATCTTGTTTGCAAAATCACTCCTCCCAACTTTTCTTATCAACAAAAGAAAAAATTTTTCCATGATATCAAATACTACTATTGGGAGGAGCCCTTTTTGTTCAAATATTGTAGTGATCAGCTATTCCGGCGGTGTATACCGGAAAGTGAAATGGAAAGTGTCCTTAAATTCTGCCATTCAATGGAATGTGGAGGGCATTTTGGAGCAAATAAGACAGCAGCGCGTGTATTGGAAAGCGGTTTGTATTGGCCTAATCTATTTAAAGACGCTTTTAACTATGTTCGTCTTTGTGATCGTTGTCAGAGGTTAGGTAACATTTCCAAGAGACATGAGATGCCTTTGAATAGCATTCTTGAAGTTGATATCTTTGATGTTTGGGGTCTGGACTTCATGGGACCTTTTCCATCATCATACTCAAACCAACACATCTTAGTAGCGGTGGACTATGTGTCAAAATGGGCCGAAGCTGTCGCCCTTCCCAATAATGATGCCAAAATTGTGCTAAACTTCATCAAGAAATATATCTTCACATGACATGGTACTCCGAGAGCGATAATCACATATGGAGGTAAGCACTTCTGCAACAAATACCTTGATTCCCTACTTTCTAGATATGGTGTTACTCACCGTGTAGGTACCCCATATCACCCTCAAACGAGTGGGCAAGTAAAAGTCACGAACCGGGAAATTAAAAAGATTTTGGAGACAACAGTTGGCCAATCAAGGAAGGACTGGTCCAAGAAACTCGATGATGCTCTTTGGGCCTACAGAACAGCATTCAAAACACCAATTGGCATGTCCCCATATCGAATGGTATACGGTAAGGCTTGTCACCTCCCTGTCGATCTTGAGCACAAGGCATATTGGGCAATACAATTCCTCAACTTTGATACCAAAGAAGCTAGTCAAAAGAGGTTGCTTCAATTAAATATGATGGATGAAATGCGGCTCCACGCTTATGAAAATGCCAAAATCTATAAAGATCGCACAAAAAAGTGGCATGATAAGCGTATCATCCTTCGGAATCTAAGGGTAGGCCAACAGGTATTACTCTACAACTCTAGACTCCACCTTTTTCTAGGAAAATTGCGCTCAAGATGGTTCGGTCCATTCACCATTAAAGAAATTTTCCCGCATGGAGCAGTTGAAATAATGGATGGTGACTGAAGTTTCAAAGTTAACGCTCACCGTTTAAAAGTTTACCAAGGTGGAAATTTTGATCCCGTTAAAACCGCTATCAGTCTTGATTAGCTATAATCAGGTTCAGTACGTCGAACTTAACGACGTTAAACAAAAGTGCTTGTGGGAGACAACCCACTTTTGATTATTTTATTTTATGTGTTTGTTCTTTTATTTTATTCAAATTACAGGAATAAACAAGAATTCAAAAGGAAGCATGCCCTAGGTATGTCAATTAAAAAAAAATGTGAAAAATGGGAAACAAAGGGCAGCACGCCCGTGCCACATAGTACGCCCAATGCAAAATCATTGGCACGCCCGTGCGAGGTAAGTAATTTTCAATGTGCAGGAAAAACGCGCGCACGCCCTTAACCATGCCCTACAGCACGGCCGTGCCTATCGTGACCTGGACTTCTAGAGGCTTGCACGCCTCCAGCCGTGCAGATCCGCACGCCCGTGCCAGGTAAGCTAAGCTTTATCCTGCAGAAGAGACGCGCACGCCCCAAGCCGTGCCAAGGTGCACGCCCGTGCCCGCTTGCATCAGGACTTCCAGAGGCTTGCACGCCCCGGACCGTGCCATCCCGCACGCCCGTGCGCGCTATCAACCAGAGTTCCAGGAGCGCGCACAGTTCAGACCGTGTGAAACCGCACGGCCGTGCTCGCTATTCTATTTAAATAGCACACCCTAATTCCACAAAGCACGCCCTAGCCGCCAGTGCCCATTTTCGCCCTTTTCTCTCATTTTCTCTCAATTTCCCTCGTTTTTCTCTCATTTTCTTCCATATTTTTCATTATCATGCCTCCCAGGTACAAAAGAAGCAGACCTGCTTCATCTGTAGCAGCTGGACGCCGCTCCTCTCGCTCTTCCACAGCATCTCCACCATCCGACAGTCCACCACTTCCTCCGTTTGAGCCGGGGTCTCTCAAGCAGCTGGAAAGGTACCATAAACTCTCATCACACCCTATTCTGCCAAATAAATTTATAGATGAGAATGCCTTGTCAATTGTTAGGCTTCGGGATGCGGTGGTAGAGCCACTTAGGCGAGTGGGGTGGGGAAATTTTATTGAGATGAAAGATCATGTGTATGCCACTTTAACTTTGGAATTTTTAAGTTCATATTACTCCACTATTAGATTCCCAACTGGATGTATTCGGGATTTCATTCGATTTAGATTACTCGGGAGAGATTTTGAACTGACAGTAAATGAAGTTAGTCACGTTTTCAGTTTCCCCACCGAAAATGCGAGTACACAAATTCCTGCAGACTCTTTTGATTCAGATAGGTGGCATGAATTGACAGGTGAAAACCATTATAATCCTAGGGTCTCTAAAGCATCGAAATTGAAAAGCCCTGCTTTGAGGTATCTACATAAATTTCTGGTTAGTACCATTTTTGGTAGAAGTGAGAGTGACGGTGTTTTAGGATGCAATGAACTCTATTTTTTATGGGTCATTAACCACGGAGTTTTGATAAATGTGGGCTATTGGCTATGCCAAAAATGGGCTCGAGTTGCCAAGGCCGACAAGGGGGCCATCATGATAGGTAGTTTTGTCACACGTATCGCTACCTACTTGAGGGTGTGGAACCCGGCTAGACCTATTTATGACAGTCTTGGTGGCGGCAAAGGTACCAGGTTAAATATCGATATGATGATCCATATGCGGATAGTGGAAAAGGCCGGCGAATCTTATCGTTTAGTAGGCGCTCCAGCAGATAGTTCTGATCATGAGGCACCTCAGGATGCCGGTGGCGCTAACACAGAGGAGGATATTCCACCTCCTTTCTCTAGTTTTAGTTTTGGTGCAGGTCCTTCCGGAGCTGGACCTTCCTTCCCAGGCACTTCCACTGTGTCCAATGATGAGGTGCTTGCACGACTACTTTCTCGCATGGATGTGTTCGACACTCGGCTAACTGGCATGGAATCGATGACCGATTCCAGACGATAGAGATCATGCACGGCAGCCTCGATTCCCGCCTGGACACTCTACAGGGTCATTACTAGGGGCTCTCCACTCGGCTTCAAACTGTGATTCAGCTGCTGCAGCCTCCTCCCCCTCCACCACCAGAGGCCTGATCTATTTCCCCTCATTTTGGTTCCTCCTCCTTATTTTTCTATGTGTCAAACATTTTACATTGGTTTTTGTTTGATTCCTTTGGATTTGTGTTAGTTTCAGTTTAATTACTTTGGATTTCAGTTATTTTTCAGTTTTAATATTTTGGAATTTTTATTATGTTTCTAACACTTTAGCTTGGATGAACTTCGCACCCCACTTCACTCTTTTGTCTCAAATCAATGCTGGTATTTTTCTCCACTTTCTCCTCCTTACTTGATCTATCCGCCATGTCATTAATTTTGGAAAATATATAGCTCATTGAGGACAATGTGCTCAATTAAATTGGGGGGAAGATATTTTTATCTAAAATTCTCATGAGCTTTTATTTTATTCTAGTAAATAAAATAAGTATGGAATAATTATAATCAAATTTAAAATTTATCTTAAATTCTTAACCTTTAATTAAATTAATTGTGTTTCAAAAGTTAATTGCTTTTAACCAAAATTCATATTTTTAACTCAACATACTTCTTTAATTTAACTATTTGTTTAGAAAATTTTGAATCCTAATTGAAAAAAAAATAAGAAGACAATGGACAATAAAACCATAATACATATATATTTTAGAGTCAATAAAGGATGAGGGTATTATGAAAAAGCAAGATTGAAATAACAAAGTAGTATGGAGCATAAAATGCAACTACTATTTGCTTGTATTCCTATATATATTTATAAATATATAAGTGGTATGGAGAATAAAATGCAACCACTAAAGAGGCAAAAGGTGAGAAGTGGGATGGAGCATAAAATGCAACCACTTTATGTGATAGAAATAAATTACCTAAAAATACCTTGAGATGAGACATATTACATGTATGCTAAATTTGTCCTAAGTACTTACTACTCTAAAGAAGGAGACAAAAATTTTGTTAACTCATGGTTAATAAAAAGAATATGTTCTATTAAAAATTTTTTGAATTTTGACTAGAATTAATTAACATAAAGAAACATATGATTTACTCTTTTGTTAATAATTGGATATTTATTAAATTCGATAATAATTATTCCAGACTATTTTAAGCTAGCATTTTAGTTTTATTTGCTTGACGACAAGCAATAACTCAAGTTTGCGAAATTTTGATAGCGTTAATTTCTATAGTATTTTTATTGTAATTCTTCATTAAGATTTATAGTGTTTTTAATTATCTAAACTTATATTTATGTAATATTGTTATGTTTTTACCTAAAAGCTTCCTTGAAACACAACTCACTTGATTTTTGAGGAAAATTGTAGGGTTTTGCAGAAAAAGGACAAAATGAGGCATAATGTTAATCAGCACGCTCAAGGGCGTGCTAATCAGCACGCCCGTGCCAATTTCAAAGCAAGACAGGCAGAGGAAGGATGCACGCATGCCCCAGCCCATGCTGAGCCGCATGCCCATGCCCACGCTGGAGATGATATTCTGGCCCGTGCCAATGAAGCACGCCCGTGCCATAATTGCCCCAGACTTCCAGAGGCGCGCACGCCCCATCCCGTGCCAAGGCACACGCCCGTGAGCGCACTAAGGGAAAAGACTTAGGCCATGCAGCTGAAGCACGCCCGTGCTACATATGCTCCAGACCTTCAGGGCCTGGCACGCCCCTGACCATGCTAATTAGCATGCCCGTGCTAAGCAAGAAACCCAAATATTAGTCAAAAGCTGCCAACCAACTTCCACCAATTTATGGAGCTAATCTTGGACAACCTTCCCCACATGCAAACCAAGATCTACTCTATGCACATGGGTGAGTCATGATTAAAGAAAATGGAGACCTAAAAGAGAGCTTTACAACCTAACAAAAGAAGACTTTGATCATTAAACCATATGGAATCCTATCTCAAAGAAGTCTATATAAAGAAGAGTAGAGTTCATCTCAAGGCATCCATCCCATCCCACACATTGCACTACACTTCACTCTACATCTCTTCTCTCTCTCATTTTATAGCTTGTATATAGTTTCTCTTTTAGAAGTTAGGCATTCAAGAGTTGTGCAAAGTTTCAAGGAAGCCATCCAAGCAACTTATCACTAGTTCTTATTTCTAAACTCTTAATCTTGTTTATTTCTTTCATTATCTTTATTGATTATGGAATATTTATCAAGTATTGTTGAGTTTTATTTAAGTATTATGTGTAACTAAACTCTTATACTAGGGGGTTTGATGTAGCTTAATCTCTTTTCCAATTTATGCAATTAGATTTATTTTTCCTTATTCAAGCTATGATTTATTAATGAACTTAATGCTTCTAGGCAGAATTTTCTCCTAGATTGATTTATTTCAATTATCACTATCGGAAGAAGGATATTTGATATGAAAAGAGTTAATAAAACACATGAGAATAATAACTTGATGCGAAAGCTATATGGTTTGACTCATAGGGGGTTTTTATGATTTATCAACTTTAAATTGTAAATTCATAAACAACTACATAACTTAATGATTTAATTCATATTTGATTGCACTATTGGAAGGTAGGTAATTAAATGGAATTAAAATAGCTAGCAATACGGAAGACCTTGTTAGTGAATTCAGAGTTGTTTCCCCTACTTGAATAATTAAATTGATTAATGAACTAATGAAATAAATTGGATAAAATTAAGTGAAATCAAAACCCCTAGTAGTTTCAATTCCTTGATTTCTTTTCATCAACTTTTGTTTACTTGACTCTTGTTTATTTTACATTTATAAAATAATTCTCTCAATTATCGTTTAAATAATAACAAGATAACATAATTTTGGTACTTGGATTACAATCCTCGTGGGAACGATATCTTACTCATCATATATTACTTGTAGCGATTCGTACACTTACGAAATAAGTTGTCAATAATTTTAACTCGATTAAGAAAGTTATAAATATTTTAGATCAATTATAAAAATTTTAGAAAAAAAACAGCTATTTTAACTCAATTGTTTTAGAAAAGCTATTTTAATTTAATTAAAAATCTTAATATTTTTATAAAACAAAAGATAAAAAGGAAAATGTTTTTAACTCAATTAGAAATATTTAAACTCAATTAGGAATCTATCAAACAAAAATTCAATTACAAATCCTAATTTTGAATAAAAGGATAAATATTTGAACAAAATTAGAAAAAAGAATATCCTAGTAATTGATTATTAATTTATTATAATAATAAAAGACTAATATTTGAGGTCAATTAGGAATCTTAATGTTTTTTCTTAAAAAAAAAGTAAAAATAACTTTAATTCAATTAGGAATCCTAATATTTTTATATTTTTAAAAATTTATTAATATTGTAAAAATTTTAACTTAATTAGAAATATATATTTTGAACTGAATTATTTAACATTAAAAAAATAAAAAATATTTTAACTTAAATAAAAATGTTAGTATTTTATAAAATAAAAAACAGAAATAATTTGATTTAATTAAAATATTTAGACTCAATCATAAATTCTGATATTAAAAAAAATGTTAAAACCTCTAAAAAGTATCTAACTCTATAATATTCTCTTTGTTTATTCCAACTTCATGGGTGTCTCAAAAAAAACTGAAATATCTTATAACTTTTTTTTTTTTACAAAAATAGGTTTCACTAAATGTAATTTTGATTGTATTCGGCAACAACTTTTTAAGTAACGTTAAGCATTTTAACCGATCAAAATGCTAAACGTTATTTTATATAGTGTTTAATAAAATAACATTGGACTATCTTTTAGAGATTAAGGTAGCGTTTTATAAAAGGTTAACTCATGTAACGTTTAGTTTTAGCGTTTTATGAAAGCTACTCAAACAGCTAACAGCTAAACGCTACTGAAATAGCTACTCTAACAGTTAACAACTATCAAAACAGTTAATTTGGCCAAATAGACCCTTTACTTAAAAATAGTTTTCACTAATTGAATTTTAAATGTTGAAGTAGCACCAGTTATACTGTTTAGTTCAATTAAAAAGTGATATAATATTATTTTATAATTATAGAGATAATTTTATTTTAATTAAATGATTTATTGAATCAAATTTGAATTATTGTTTGAATAAATAAGCAATATTTGTAAAATCGGACTGGATCGGCCGATTAGACTGGTTCAACCGTAAATCCATGGTCAGTTTGGTCTAGTTTGACATCTAAAGTCGAAATGCTTAAAAACTAGACAGAACCAATTCGAACCAGGAAAATCAAAAAATCGGCTAGGCCCAATAAAACCCAGTTTTTTACTTTTGTACCTATAACCATCATTTTTTGTATCTTTACCCAGTGTGTCCCCATCTACTGTCATTATAATTGTGAATCAGTGATAATTGTGAATTAGTTGTACCCTATTTGGATTCCCCTTTAATGAAAACAGATTAGTTGTATCCTACATTTAGAGATACACCACCTACAAACTGTCTTCTCAAACCTCCCTAAAACTCATTTATTTTTCATAATTATCGGCTTGTGACCCTTCATTGACGTCGTTCGACGGTGATAAATGACGTCCAGAGCAAGAAGATTGACACTCATTGTAAAAATAAAAAATGGTGACAGAGACGGATTATTCATCATGAAATCTAGTTCCAAGAAAAATTAAAGCTTCGAATGGTAAAGAAAAAGTATCCTCAGATCGAAAAATTAAAATGAAAAAATTGTGCACTAAAGGGTTATCTTCAAAATCCCTTTCTTCCTTGAATCCATAACACCAGTGATCGCTACCAAGAGAGTTGTCCCCAAATGGGTCGCCATATTTGTGCACTAAAGCATTGTCTTATTTGCATGCATTTGATTTAAATTGCTCAAGACTTTAGAAAATGAGGGAAATTCAAAATTTGAAACATGGAATTTTAATTTAAAAAAGTTTGAAAATTGATAAATTAACTCCATTAGCTCACAAATTTCCTCCCTTTTAGGCTGAAATAATGTAATTAGTGGTGCTTTGGGAGTCTATCCACATGAGTTGGCTATCTATCAAATAAAGAGCCCCTTTAATGCTGTTTAGGGGTAAAATAGATATAATTTCAGAAAACTATTCACTTAAACTACCCATCTTATTTCCTGTACAAATTCAATTATCTTTGTGCAAAGAGAAAAGAGGGAGTAATAATTTTTTTTTTAAAAAAAAAATGATAAACTCATTTATGACTTTAATATAAACAATATATTTTTAATCTTTTTTATAATAATCTTTTAGTTATCATTGTAGTTAATTAATAAATTTTAATTTATTTTTTTAAATATTGATAAACTAACATAATCTTATCAATTTTTTTGCCTCTTTATATACCACTTAGACTTCGAAAAAAGATTATCGGGTAATGCTCTCTTCAAACTAGGACATTGTACTACTATATTAAAGTAAGATTTTTTTTTTTTGTATTTATTTTATCAAAATAAAATAATAGTAATTACTATGGAAAATGGTAATAGAAATTCTAATGTTAAATTAGTGTATTATAAGTGTCTAATTTATTATGTCTCATTAATTATTAAAAAAAAAATCTATGGGTTGTGGCGCACTTGGCAACGTAGCTGAAAATGTGGGAAGAGTGTTCAGGT
Organism: Jatropha curcas; assembly: GCF_041381405.1. Taxonomy (NCBI): domain Eukaryota; kingdom Viridiplantae; phylum Streptophyta; class Magnoliopsida; order Malpighiales; family Euphorbiaceae; genus Jatropha; species Jatropha curcas. The sequence continues at coordinate 20,966,254 of NC_143152.1, read as the reverse complement.
TCAATTCCCACTAAACGCAAAAGCAGGGAGGGGCGAAGAGACTTAGCTGTACTTAAGGGTGGCCAAATTACTATTCCCAGAATCGGAACCGGTGGGAACCGGAATCGAAATCGAAACCGATGGCCTACAGTTCAGTTCCAATTCCACCATTTTTGGAACCGCGAATCGGCGGTTCCAAGAACCGGCCGGAACCAGATGGAACCGCCGATTTTTCCAGTCGGTTTCGAACCGGTTCCAGTCGATTCCAACAGGAAGCAGCTTTTTATTTCTTTTAACAAATTTTTTTATGAAATCCCCAAATTACCCCTCCTAACAACTATAAACGGCTACATAACGGCTAGTTTCAAGGGTATTTGTTGAAAAATGATTTTTTGGATTTATTATAAATACCTCATTCCATTTACAATCGCCTCACACAAAATTACCTCTACTCTCTCTACTCTATATTATTGCGCTCTACTCTATAATCTCTCTAATTTTCATTCATAAATTATTGTCTAAAATATTGCAAGATAATTTCTTCAAAGTCCAATCTCCAATTATTTGTCCAAGTTATTGTGAATTAATTTCTTCAAATTCCAATGTCTAATTATTCTCTCTAATTTTTTTATTTAATTTTTCAAATTGCATATTATTTTCATATAATGGCAAGTAGAGGAAACTCAAGTTCTGCTAAGAGCAAAGGAATGATTGGAGAAACACAATATTAATCTTTCCCTACAAACGACATCTTCGATTTCACTCTCAACCAATATAATCTTGAGGGATATCCAAATGAAAATTTAGAAATTCCAACTCAAGAATCTGAATTTAATGATTAGCAATTACAACAAGAGGAAGAGGAAGAGGAAGAGGAAGAGGAAGAGCAAGGTACACAAGTTCTTCGAAGAGCAAGACAAAGTTCCGACATATTCGCCATTCATTTCACGAAGAAATTCGAAGGCGACAAAATGTTCGATGTAATTTGCATTTATTATAAATTCAAACAATCAGATGGTTATGGATCATTTTGGAAGCATTTGGAGGCAATATGTCCAACAAAAATAGGAGTTGATCAGTCTCAAACACAAATTTTTGGGTATGCATCTTCTAACATTTTTTTATTTCAATATTTTGAAAAACAACGAAAAGAAAAATTAACTAAAATAATTTCTATGGAACATTTATCTTTTAGTTTTGGTGAAAAAGTAGGTTTTAATCAATATTGTAAAAAAATTTTAAATCCTTCTGCTAAAAGAGTGCCAAGAAATACTGTAAAACGAACTATTATTTCTTTATATAAAAAAGGAAAAAAAGAGTTAGAACTTTTATTTTCTCAAACGAAAATTCGTGTTTCAATTTGTTGTGATATTTGGAGTGATCATTGGCAAATGCATTCTTATATGGGCATTACATGTCATTAGATTATGATAATTGGAAAATTCAAAAAAGAATTATTGCATTTCGTGCTTTTGATAATAAACATACTGCAAATAATATTTATAGAATAATTATTTCAATTTTAGATGAATATAAGTTGACAAAAAAAATTTTTTCAATTTCATTTGATAATGCTTATGCTAACACTAAATCGATTACTGAATTTAAATCAATTTATGAACCAAATATTGGTGGAAAATTTTTTCATATAAGATGTGCTTGCCATGTTTTAAATTTATGTGTACAAGATGATTTAAAAGTTCTTAAATCTTATATTTCTCCAATTAGAAAAACTATTTCATATTCATGGGGACATCCCCAAGTGATGAAAAGTTGAGCTAAATTTTGTAAGAAAAATAATAAAAGACCAAAACATTTTTCAAGGAATGTCCCAACTCATTGGAATTCAACATATGTATTATTGAACGAGTCTTTTTCTTATAAAGAATTATTGTGCATTTTTGTTACTAACAATATTGAAGAAATTAATTTATATCCACAAAATTGGGATATTTGTGCAAAAATTTTAGATATTTTAAAAATTTTTAATGATGCTACCTATAAATTTAGTGGGGTTTATTATCCTACATCTTAATTATTTTTGCCTATATGCATTAATATTACTAGTGCACTCCAATAATTTGAAAATGATTTATATTACAAAATTGTGTTTTATCAATGAAAAAAAATGGTTATCTTTTTTTAAAAATATACCACCCTTTATCTTGTTGCTTGTGTATTTGATCCTAGATGTAAAATTGAAGTTTTATCTGAATATTTGACTCTTTATTATGAATTATTAAATCTTAATACAGAAGATAGTGTTAATATAAATGTAGTATTGCATGAAGTTAGACAAAATATTATAAAATTATATAGTGAATTTGTTCAATTTTCTAGTTCATCTACTTTTTCTAATTCTTCTCAATTCAATAATCAATCATTCCCAACTGAAAGGGTAAATGTTGGTGTTACTGAACGTATTTTACTATAAAGACAAAAAAGACCCAGGGAATCTGGTTCTTTTTCTGAATTTGATAATTATCTTACAACTTCTTTTGAGTTTGGTGATAGTTTTGCAAATAATAAATTTCCAATTCTAGATTGGTAGAGACGTCATGCTAATACCTTCCCAACATTTTCTCTTATTGCAAAACAAGTTTTAGCAGCTTCAGTCTCCACTGTTGTGATTGAACAAATTTTTAGTCAATGAGGAAACATACTTAATGAAACACGATCTAGTATGACACTCGATTCACTAGAAGCACAATCATGCGTGAATGATTGGAGCAAGGCCGAAATAAGAACACAAGAAAATCTCACAGAAAATGAAGATTTATATGATCTTTACGATGGGTCCTCAACGGGAACATCAACCGGTGGTGGAAATAGCTACTAAAGTAAAAGGGGTGAAATTAATACAAGGTAAGTAAGAATTATGTGGGCTTTGGTTCCTTTAAACCCCAAGAGGATACGTAGGCAACTTAGTTTTTTTTTTTAAAAAAAATTAAGTTCAAACCTTTTTTTTTTTTTAAAAAAAATAAGTTCCAACTTTTTTAAACAAAAAATAAATTTAGTTGAATTTTTTTAAAATAAATTAAGTTCAAGTCTTTTTAATAAAAATAAATTAAATTCAAGCATTTTTTATTTTTTTAGGTGTATTTTTTTTAGAAATTATTTCACAAATTTTTAAATTTTAAATTTTGAAAACCATCTTTAAAATTTAAAATTTAAAATTTAAAATTTAAAATTTATGCGATTCGCCAGAAAATCGATCGGAGAACCGGCCGAAACAGTCGGTTTTGGAACCGTCAAGGAACCGAAATTGGAATCGAAACTGTTCAGTTCTAAACCGGAACTGGAAATTTTCGGTTTGGTTCCGGTTCTAAATTTTTTAGAACCGGAACTATGGCCACCTTTAACTGTACCTCATACCGGTAGTGTACAAAAAAAAAAAAAATCTTAACATTTTAATAGTTTTCATTTTTTAATGTTAAGATAAAATATTTTAAAAGGAGGAAAATGTTAAAATTTAATTTAGAGATGATAATTTTTTAAAAATTAAATTGAATCTGACACTAAATGAAGCGGGTTCGATAAACATTGTAAATAAATTAGAGGTTGTGCTGAAACTGCAGCCAAGCAATAAAGGTAGCACACCAAACAATTTTCAATTTTTTATAGAATCACCGAATCGAAGTATAGTTGTGGACAACTCACTTTACTAAGCATTAGGATTCAACTATGTGACCTTAGCGTAACCAAGTGCATAAAAACACAGACAATGTCACGAAGATGAAGTGGCTTGTCCTCCTTTTGTTTTGGTCGGTTTGTAAATGCATTAGAATTCAGCTCCTTTTGTTTTGTTTATAAATTATCAGTAAGTGAGAGCCCCAACGCACTCAGAAACAAAAAGCAAATGCAGAGATGTCTTTAACATCAACAGCCACTACTTCTCTCTTGCAGCTTGGCTCTGGTGCTGGTTATGGCGGTTCTTTTCACAGAAATGATTTTGGAGTTGTGGGTGTCTCAAAATCCCCGTATCACTATCATTTTCTCAATTCCAAGGCTAAAAAAGGTTTTCCTGCCATTAGGTACTTTCCTCATTCTAATTTCTCATTTCTTATTTTCTCATAGGCTGATTGGTCATTGAGAATTTGATGGAAAGGTGTAAAGGAGAAGTATATGTTACAGAAATTATAAGCATAATTTACTCAATTCTAAAATAGAATGAAGAGGTAAGAGTCTCTCTGGGGCTTTTTTATTTTTTAATTCTTCCCGACAAATGGTATTATTGGTGAAGTAGAAAGTTTCCCTTAGTTATTTATTTTTTTCAGTTGAAGCTTGTTGAGAAAGTTGTGCCAAATAGTAAGATGATGATTTCGCAGATTAAATCAAATTCAAAGAACTGCTATTTCAACAAGAAAATAAAATATTTTTTTGATAAAAAAACTAATTAGAACCTTAAGGTCTTTATCCAAAATATAGTTACAAACATATTAGCTATTTCTATAGATCTATATTTATTTTATTGATTCAGAATTTGGTGGTCTCACTTTGTTTGTGAATTTTTGTGTCATTGTAACATAGATGCCAGTCCACAAGTACTGATAAGCCTAAAACAAGGAACCTTCTGGACAATGCTAGTAACTTGCTTACCAATTTGTTAAGTGGGGGAAATCTAGGTTCTATGCCTACAGCGGAAGGTGCAGTGTCTGATCTGTTCGGTCGTCCCCTCTTCTTCTCCCTGTATGACTGGTTCTTAGAGGTACTTTGTTGCTTTCCCTTTTAAATATCTAACTTTGATGATTCTGATTTCTGAACTTACTCTGAGAGTATTACCTATAGACAGTAGTCTTTACTATGTTGTCCATGGACTCGATTTGTCACCCTGATAATCCGTATTGGCTGATAGGTGATTCCCTTATATTGAATTGCTCTTTTGCTTGCTTGGATGGATATTTGTATGCTACTACTGAAGTGAGTTTGTGTTGACTATTTACTTCCTATTTTATGAAGTTACTGATTTGTATTCTTCCTACACTAGAATTTTAGAATACTTCCTATATTAGGATTATAGAAATTTTCCTATATAAGGTTTATAACTTGGATATATAGAGGCTCTTTGTATAGATTATGGTTGTGAGAAAAAAGAATAATTTTTCTCTCAAAACACTCAAATCAGACTGACAGGTTGTGTTGTTCCCTATTCATTTCTCTTGTGATGTATTTCTCTGTCTTTGTTATTTGTCCTTTAATAATTATGAATGCCTGACTCTGATTTCGTTCTCTTTAATGTGGCAGCATGGATCTGTGTATAAACTTGCTTTTGGACCAAAAGCATTCGTTGTTGTATCAGACCCCATTGTTGCAAGACATATTCTTCGAGAAAATGCATTTTCTTATGATAAGGTACTGTCTTGTACTCGTTCACATAATGTTCAGTTTGCAGTGCTCATATTCATGTGAATAATGCTCATCTAAAGGCATTCATGTAAATTTGTATGATATATATAGGTGAAAGAATCTATTTTTGCTTCTCATTCAGTTTGCAGTGCTCATATTCATGTGAATAATGCTCATCTAAAGGCATTCATGTAAATTTGTATAATATATATATAGGTGAAAGAATCTATGTGACGATGGATCTAATGCTATCAGGGAACTTGATGTTTTTTTTGAGAATGATATAAATTGGTGTTTCATGTAAATTGATATGAAATATGCTTTGACTGCATTCTTCCTAACAAAAATCAAGGAGGGGCATGAGGATGTGGAATTGCTTTCCTTTTTAGCCTCAGGAAATTTCACTAAGCATTTTGCTAGAGGTGGAAGAGCTGGAGAAAGAGGAAGTATCAGTGACTAAGCTAATGTAGAATTTTTCAAAAAGTAGTTTATCAAACTTTATGAAGATTTTTGTTTGCCATTTCTTCAGATTGCAATTTTAGCAATTTAACTGTTGAGTATAACTCCTTTCTTTATTTATTTTATGTGGCTATCCTCATCCAAAAGAGTACTATCTAGCTATTAATGGTTGTTTAACTATTGAATAGTAGCAAAATACTTGCCTTGTGAAGTTCCTACTGTAAGTAGGTTATTGTAATGCTTTTCTATTGTTCCATATTTCTTTTGATTAGTCCTCTTAAATTCTTTCCATATTTTTCCATGTTTCTTTTAATTTCTTTTAATTTTTTTTCTCAAAACTTTTATAACAAGGAATAGTGATCAACATACGACATGCTTAACACTGGGGACATGGGTACTTTAACTGCCAATTTGCAATGATAATTAGGATATAATAGAAATTTTTTTATAGGAAGAAAAACTACATCAATTAAGATTGTCCAACTAAATTTTTGAAAAAGTTCAAATTAGTCCCTGAAATTAGTCTTATTCAATTCAAATATCCAAAATTTTAAAATAAACATTGAAGTACAGGGAAAATGATTTTATTTTAAAATTATACGTATTGTTAAAGATTCTATTAAAATGGAAGATCTTATTAGTTATATAGTAAACTCATTTTGGAGAAAGACTTGAATTAGTCTGCAGAAAAAAGATTTAACAATACATAAAAATCCCAAAAATTAAAAAAGAATAACAATAATAATTAACATGTCCATAACTTTTGTTATCTTTGAGGTTTTAATTTTCTGTTGAGAGAAAGAGAGTAATCAAATTAAACATGTTGATATATTTTAAGTTACATTGACAGCTTTTCTTTTTCTTTCATTTGGCAGGATGCTTTTTGCCTTTTTGTAAATTTAATTCTTTTAACTTGCATTTCAAATTGTTAATGAATGAAAAGTTTTAAAATTTAATATGTTAACAATTTGTCCGGTGCAAATGAATTCAAAATGTGAAATTCATTTATAAATTTATTCTATCTAGAATTCATTTGTAAATAAAGTTTTACAAATTGAAAATTCATTTTTTTTTCCTAAAATACTGTAGAAAATAAAGGAAAGAATATGTTTTATTTCTTTCAATTTGTGATATATTTTCAACCTCTACTCCACTATATATATACAAAAATTGTTCCAATATAGGAAGTAATCTAAATAGGAATATCTCTGAACTAGGAAACATAATCTTTACACTAATTAGGAATAAACCTAAACTAGGAAACACAATATTTACTTTAATCACAAAAATTTCAACACTCCCCCTCAAGTTGGTGCATAGATATTACTCATGCCCAACTTGCAAACTAAAGAATGAAACAACTTGCTATGCAAACCCTTTGTGAAAACATCAGCTAGTTGCTCTTTTGAAGCTATATAGGAGACGCTTATAACACCTTCAACTATCTTCTCTTTTATAAAGTGACGATCAATCTCTATGTGCTTAGTTCGATCGTGCTGGACTGGATTGTTCATAATACTGATGGCTGCTTTACTATCACAAAATAAAGATATATTTGTTGTTTCAACCAACTTTAACTCTTCCATTAATCTGCGCAACCATAGAAGTTCACAGATTCCCTGTGCCATAGCTCTATACTCAGCTTCTGCACTGGACCTTGCAACAACAACCTGCTTCTTGCTTCTCCATGTGACCAGGTTTCCTCCAACAAAAACACAATAACCTGAGGTTGATCTCCTATCATCAAGGGAACCAGCCCAATCCGCATCTGTATAGCCTGTTATTGTTAAATGGCCATGTTTAGAAAATAGAAGTCCTCTACCTGGAGCTGATTTTAAATATCTCAGAATCCGATGCACTGCTTCTAAATGAGACTCCCGAGGGTCATGCATGTACTGACTCACTAAACTTACAGCATAGGCAATATCTGGTCTAGTATGGGCAAGATAAATCAACCTTCCAACCAATCTCTGATGCCTGCCAATGTCAATTGAACTTCCCACTCCAGCTTGAAGCTTATGATTGGCTTCAATAGGTGATTCTACAGGTTTACATCCCAACATACCAGTTTCTTTAAGGAGATCAAGGATATACTTTCTCTGAGAAATAAAAATCCCTTTTTCTGACCTAGCAACTTTTATCCCAAGGAAATATCTCAACTTTCCCAAATCCTTAATCTCAAACTCTCTAGCTAACAAATTTCTCAAGTGAGTTATTTCTTCTTCATTATTTCCAGTCATCACTATATCATCAACATAGACAATAAGCAACGTGATCTTACCTTCATGATGTTTAATGAATAAAGTATGATCAGCATCACTCTGAATATACCCAAAGGAAAGCATAGCTTTACTAAATCTTTCAAACCATGCTCTTGGTGATTGTTTTAGCCCATATAATGACTTCTTCAGCTTGCAAAATTTTCCTCTGGTTTTGTCATCACCAAATCCAGGAGGAATCTCCATATACACCTCTTCTTTCAAATCACCATGTAGAAAAGCATTTTTAACATCAAATTGATGTAACTCCCAGTCAAGATTGACTGCATAAGACAACAAAATTCTGATTGTGTTCATCTTGGCTACAGGGTTAAATGTTTCCTGATAATCAACACCATAGGTCTGGCTGAATCCTCTGGCTACCAATCTAGCCTTGTACCTCTCAATTGAACCATCTGCCCTATGTTTAACTGTGAACACCCATTTACATCCAACTGGCTTCTTTCCTGGTGGAGGAGTTACAAGATCCCATGTCTCATTTTTTGCCAATGCTCTCATCTCCTCAACCATTGCAGCCTTCCATTTTGAATCCTGTAATGCCTCTTGCCAATCCTGCGGTATAGAAACAGAAGAAACAGACAAAACAAAGGCTCTATAGGAAGGGGACAGAGCATTGTAGGAGATGAAATGGGAGATGGGATGTTTAGTGCATGTTCTAACTCCTTTTCTAAGAGCAATAGGGATATCAAGGTCATTATCAGAAGGACTGGAATCAAGATTAGGATCAGAATCGACAAGAATTAAAGAAGACTCACCAAGTTCTTGCTCTTCTGTACCTTCAGGGATAGAAATTGGAGAGGACGGTTGATCAGAGGTCTCATGCTCCATGGTTGTATCTGTATTAGTCCGCCGTGTGTAGATTTTCAAATCAGGTCTATCCAATCTTCCTAGAGATTTGGGTGGTTGCTCTCTCTTACTATCTATGTCTACAAGAATCTCCCCCTGGAAAGAAATGTCATCCATCACCTCTTCCATCTGATATTTCTCCCCCTAGGAAGAAAAATAAGATTCAAACTCCCGAAAGGTAACATCCATACTCACAAAGTATTTCCTGGAAGAAGGATGATAACACTTGTATCCTTTTTGAGTAGTAGAGTAACCAACAAACACACACTTCAAGGCTCTAGGATCTAATTTGCTAAGACCATTCTGATGAACAAAACAAACACATCCAAAGACTTTAGGAGGTACAATATAAGAGTTTTTTCCTTGAAGAACTTCTAATGGAGTTTTAAAATTCAAAGTACGAAGAGGCATATGATTGATAAGGTAAGCAACAGTCAAAATAGCATCCCCCAATATGGTTTGGGAAGATTCATAGTGAACATAAGGAACCTAGCTACTTCCAGTAAATGCTTATTTTTCCTTTCTGCTACTCCATTTTGAGCACTAGTATTGACACAACTAGTCTGATGGATAATACCATTAGAATCTAAATAGGTACGAAAATCTGCATTCATGTATTCAGTACCATTATCAGTTCTTAGGATTTTAACATGCGCATCAAACTGAGTACAAATCATTTTATGGAAATTCTGAAAACACGAAAAAACTTGATTTTTTGTTTTCATCAAATAAACCCAAGTCAATCTAGTGCAACAATCAATAAAGGTCACAAACCATCTATAACCAGAAAGAGAGACAATTTTAGTAGGACCCCAAACATCAGAATGAATAGTAGCAAAAGGAATCAAATTTTTATTATTAATCGGAGAATAAGAATGCCTGGTGTGTTTGGCAAGTTCACAAGCATCACATACTAATGAATTCAAATCACATTTAGCAGACAAAGTGGGAAATAAACGTCCTAAAACAGAAAAAGAGGGATGTCCTAATCTCCTATGCCATTGAATAACTTCATCGGAAGGATTTCTAGAAGTGCCTAACAAAGCTTGACTGGTACCCGAATTTGAAAAACGACAAAAGTCATCCAACAGATACAGTCCATCGCGCAAGCTACCACTGCCAATCATTCTCCCCGTGTTCAGTTCCTGAAATATACAATGAGTCGGGTAAAAAGTTACTTTGCAATTAAGTGTTTTTGTGATTAAGCTGACAGATAACAAATTAATAGGAAATCTGGGAACATGAAGAACATGGGAGAGTTTAATATTGGAAGTACAGTCAATAGAACCTGTGCCAGCAATTGGTACTAAGGAGCCATCCGCAATGCGAATTTTGTCTGTGTCTTGATATTTAGAATATGTGAGGAAATGTTTTATAGAGCCCGTTGTATGTTTATTTGCTCTTGAATCTATAACCCAAGAGGGTTTTGCAATTTTTGCAAGAAAGGTAAGAAAAGCATTACCTGAATTAACAAAATTGGAGGCCGCAGTCTGAGTTGAGGACGAATCAAGCTGTGACAATAATCGTTTTAGGGACTGAATCTCCTTATCAGAAAAGCTTCCAGCAGTAGATGGTTCCTCAGATAAAGCTCCACTATCAGATATGTGTGCCTGTGGTCTAGAAGAACTGACCCGCTTTCCTCCACGCCCTTTAGTTGGGCGTCCATGTAATTTCCAGCAGAACTCCTTGGTGTGCCTATTCTTACCGCAATAGTCACAAAATAATTGATCTCTATCTGAAGAACTGTTCTTTGTAGCCTGGATATGTTCTCTTGCAGAATTAGCAATCAACCCTGCTTTGTCAATGGTAGATTTGTGAACCATAGCGTTCCTCCTAGTCTCCTCTTGCTGTACAAATGAGTATGCTTGTCGTAAGGATGGAAAAGGATCTCGTCCAAGAACTTGGACTCGAATCTGATCATACTCGTTATTTAGGCCAGCCAGAAAATCATACACACGTTCTACTTCAATCAACTTCTGAACTTGAGTCGCATCATCAGTACATCTTGCTTGAAAGTCTTGATAATAATCTAGTTCCTGCCATAACCCACTAAGTTCCGCAAAAGACTGAGCGATGGTCAGATCTCCCTGCTTGGTTTCATGAACTTTCTGTCGCAATTCATACCTTTGAGCATAGTTTCCAGTTTGTGAATACGTCTGTGAAGCAGCATCCCATATCTTCTTAGCTGTATCAAGAAGCAAATATCCTCGAGAAATAGTTGGCTGCATAAAATTTATTAACCAAGACATAATAAGAGAATTCTCTGATTTCCATTTGTTAAAACCCGGATCTGTCGAAACTGGTTTAGTCGCTCCACCATCAAGGTATCCTTGCAAGCCTCTTGCTTCAATAAATAATAAACAAGACCGAGTCCAAGCTAGGTAGTTTGTTCCATCTAACTTCACTGGACTAATCTGAAGTGAGGGACTCTCTGAGTGAAAACTTATATCCACCTTCTTTCCGTCACCCATACTGTCAGATTAAAAAATAATTCAAACAAAAGTGTGAAGAACCAGCAGCTGTAGAAAAACAGCGGAAAAAACGGAAAAAAATTCCAAACGCAAAACTGGTGCTGAAGAACAGTAGGGGAAAAATCGCCACAACAAGTCGAGCTCGTCGGAACAAGAAACGTCGACGGAGCTCGCCGGAAACAGCCGCACGCGCCGGCGCGTGAAGAACGGCTGAAAACTTCTGGAGGCGCGTGTGCACAGCGATGTGGCTTGGACGGAGGGCTGATCGGCGGTCCCTCTTCCTTCTGAGCTGGGCGGTGACGGCCAACTCCCACTCCTGGCGGCACTGTGTGTATCTCAGCCCTATTTCAAACTGAAACCGTTGCCGAAAAATTCACGGCAATGGCTCTGATACCATGTAGAAAATAAAGGAAAGAATATGTTTTATTTCTTTCAATTTGTGATATATTTTCAACCTCTACTCCACTATATATATACAAAAATTGTTCCAATATAGGAAATAATCTAAATAGGAATATCCCTAAACTAGGAAACATAATCTTTACACTAATTAGGAATAAACCTAAACTAGGAAACACAATATTTACTTTAATCACAAAGATTTCAACAAATACCATTGACATAATAATTTTAAAAGGCTAGGAAGATGGATAATTTTTTCATAAAGTTTTGGGTTGTTTAATTTTATGGAATTCATTTTGAAATTCCAGATATTTCGGTAGAATTTGGTTAGTTAAATTCAAATTCCTAGAATTGAATTGTTAGAATATGAAACTTTTTTTTATTTATTTCTATTCCAAACACAAATTTGGATTTGTAAATGAATTCCACAAAATTTTGTAGAATTCATTTATTCCAAACATGGAGTATTTGTTGAGTTTTATTAGTTTAGAATAGTTTCTTATTGTTCCATTTGGAGTAAAAGTTTTTGATTGCAAGAATTTATTATGTATCAATGAAGAATGCATCATGTTGAAAGACACTTAGACTTCTCTCAACTTAATTATTAGGGAGTAGTTTTGTTGTTCAATCTTTTTTTTTTTGGTTGACTAATTTGAGTACTTTACTGATGAATTTTAGTTCATAACTAACTAAGATTCATTCTAACAAAATCTTAGTCCATGCGGAGGATATAAACTACATCAAAGAGTGAAAAGGTAGTGTAGGCATTCTCAAAAGAGACAACAAATGCATAATATAGAAGGTCCAAAACCACTGAGTTATAAGAGTAGAGGGTGGATTTATTTGGTGTGAAGTATTGAGTTAGTATTTAACAATGCTAGATCTTTTCACAAATACAGTTCTAGAATATGTAGAATTGAGAAAAAAGATCCATGTAAGGGGATCGTTATTGGATCAATTCTTAGTTTAGTTGAGTTACAGTTATCCAAATATTTTTAAAAAGTAAAGGATTGTAAAGAAGGTTGTCTTAAACTTTCAAGGAAAATTTGTGAAAGTGAAAGAGTTTTCTCATTACATGGTTTAACTAGTTTTTATGTTTGATAATTTTGTGATCTTCCTTTCATATCAATTCATGTTCTAGCGCTTCATTACTGATCTTCTTCTTCTTCTTTTTAATGAAATTTTGATATTTTTACAGGGAGTTCTTGCTGATATTCTAGAACCAATAATGGGAAAGGGACTTATACCTGCAGATATAGGAACGTGGAAGGAAAGGAGAAGAGGTGATCAATTTGTAGTCATGTTTGTTTGAAGTTTTACCTTGCTTATGGCTAAGGCTATAAGTACTTATGCTACATTCTGAAAAGCATTGACTTGTCCCGAGTCTTGCTGAAACTTTTTTGTTTGCTGTTTTTGTTTTTATGATGGAATTAGATAAGTGAATGACAATTTTTATTTGTTCAGTCTATGAATATAATGGTGAATTAGGACGAAGGTTATACAAAATGCCTGTTATGTCTTGTATTGGTCGGACAAAATGGAATTTGAGATTGATGGTGTGGGATTCACAGGGGTCAGTCAATGAAAGTAACTTCTAGGTTTCTAAACTTTATTTGTGCTAGGAGTATTCCAAAATGGGAGCAATTTCTGAGCAAGAAAGATTATATCAAATCATTGACCAAGTATTTTCTGTATGCTCAAGAAGTGCTATAACTATTATGAGATACAACAAATTAAACATAAATCAAAAGGATGACAATTTGTTTAGAAGAGTCCTGAGGACAGTACAAGTACTGTTTTTAGGGTTAATTTTCAACAAAAGAATTGTAGACTTGCTCTTTTCATGTTTGTTATGATATATATTGTACTAATATGTGTGATTATGTGACAAGCAATCCATTTCGGAAGCCAATGATGCTAGATTAGAGGCTGTTAGGACTAACAATGTAAAAATTAGATGCACAAGGCACAAGCCAAGCCTTCGGAAAAATTTAATTTCTTTAGGATGCTTGGATTTTTTGGTCATGCATACTTTCCCAGAGGAAGATCTATGAGCCTTTAGGGGCACTTAGTGATAATGAAGGGATAAAATTGCAAGATAATTGATGTAACAGTTAATGAAAGTTATGGTTAGAGGAAGAATCCATGGTGAATGATAGAGGAAAGAACAGAGTAATAAACCAAATAACATATCACCAGGAATTAATAACAAAGAACAAGATGGATCAAGTAGATTTGGATTAAAATCTTAACGATGAAACACTGAGAATCTAATCATGAAATCTAGAAACTGTAAACTACAACCCGATAGAAAGCATGAAAAGATAAAAGAAATCTTGGCCCCAAAGGAAGCCAAGCCAAGAAACAAAAGTTTCTCCACAAAATAAATCTGCCAAAAGGAATAATATCCAAAGATGATTCAACCTAGGTACTGCTCACGTTATATGCTGCTGTTCTCTCTCCCCAGTGTAACTAACTGTGCCAGCTGTCCCTTTTTCATGGGCTGAGTCTCTGCATAAAAGCCCCAGCCCCAGGCCATTGTCCATGCTGATGCCACTTTTTGCGCTCCTTGTGTACACCTTGAAAGGCTTTGGATTGGGCCCATTCCTATCAGTGAAACTTGTAATGGATAAAACACAAAACAGTGTTTGATTGCTGAGAGAGAGAGAGAGAGAGAGAGGGGGGGGGGTGGGGGGTGGGCGAGCGGGTCAGATTTGAAGACCTGTGAGAAGTATACACATTTTAGGTTGGAGATGGAAATTTGTTTTATATCCTGAGTGTGAACTCTCATATTTGGTTTGAGTTAGAGAGGATGCATAGTTTCATTGATAAATAGAAGCAGAATTTCTGGCCTTTTAGTGTTAGAAATCTGTATAGAGCTGGTGAGTAAGCTAACTGAAATTTATGGTTTACAATTATGTGAGAGTAATAGAAATTATAAAGGTGGTGGACTTTGAGTGTGTTTAGAGGTGCAATTTGGTTAGGCTTATAAGTGATCTTTGAGTGATTGATTCTGATGTTCTGCTGATAGTAATAGCCAATCAAACAGTTTTCTGATGTTTAATTATCATAGATAAGCCTTTTGGGAGAAATTGATTCTCTGTTTCTTGTGTACTTGTAATTTACATCAAGGTGTATATATACACATAAACCTACAACTATATAGGAAATTTACAATAAAGAAAAGAAATCAAGGATCCCTAAGAATCGTATAAGTCAATACTAACCCTCAAGTTGGTGCATAGATATTGCACATGCCCAACTTGCAAATCACATTATGGAATTATTTGCTGTTAAGCCTTTAGTGAGAACATTTGCAATTTGATTATCCCAAGTCATATGAGTAAGTTTCAAAAACACCTTGTATGATTTTTTCTTGTATGATTTTTTCTTTTATGAAATGTCTATCAATAACTATATGCTTTGGCTGATCATGTTGAACATGATTTTGAGCAATACTAATGGCGGCCTTCTTATCACAGAACAAAGTTGAACATTTTCCTTTTGGTATTCATAATTCTTCCATTATCTTCCTTAGTCATAGCAGTTCGCAAACCTCTTGAGCTATAACTCTATATTCCGCTTCTACACTCGAATGTGCTACTACAGTCTGCTTTTTACTTCTCAAAGTAACTAGGTTTCCTCCAACAAAGGTAAAATAACCAGAAGTTGATCTTCTATCAGCTGGAGATCCAACCCAGTTAGCATTAATAAAGGCTTCAGTTTTTAGGTGACTGTGCTTAGAGAAAGTAGACCTCTTCCAGGTGCAAACTTTAGATATCTTAAAATGCAAAAGACAGCTTCAAGACGAGAACTAAGGGGATCATGCATATATAGACTAACTAGACTTACAGCATATGGTATATCAGGTCTAGTATGTGAGAGATAAATCAATTTGCCAATCAACCTCTGATATTGACCCAAGTCAACTGGTTCTCCCGTTCTTGCTTGCCATTTGTGATTAACTTCAATGGAAGAGTCAGCTGGTTTACTATCCAACAGTCCAGTTTCTTTCAAGAGATCCAGGATATATTTCCTTTGAGAGACAAAGATCCCTTTATATGATGTAGCAACTTTTATACCCGGAACCTCCTAAGTTCTTAATCTCAAACTCCTGAGCCAACTTCTTTAAGCGAGCAATCTCCTCTTCATCATCTCTAGTCACAATCGTATTGTCAATAGAGACAATTAGTAAAGTGACCTTACCATTACATTGTCTGATAAACAAGGTATGATGAGCATTACTTTGAGAATAACCAAAGGAAACCATGGCCTTACTGAACCTATCAAACCATGCTTTAGGTGACTGCTTTAGCCCATACAATGCTTTCTTCAATCTGCAAATCTTACGTTTGGTTTTCTCGTTATCAAAGCCTAGAGGTAGGCATGGCCACCGGTTCATTTTGAACCGGAACTGAACCGTACTATAGATGAATCAGAATCGGACCAAAACCGTCGGTTCAAAGTTTTAAATCGGAACCGGCAGTTCAAGGGCCGGTTAAGGTTCATGTGAACGTTAAAATCTGAACTTGAACCGACCCATAATCGGTTGTTCCGGTTCACGGAACCGCATTGGTTCAATGAACCGGCCATGCCTACCTGGAGGAATATCCATGTACACTCCTTATCTAGATCATGCAAAAAATCATTCTTTACATCACATTGATGCATGCCCCAGTCCAGGTTGGCTGCACAGGACAATAAGACTTTAATGGTGTTCATCTTTGCACTTGGAGCAAAAGTCTCTTGATAGTCCACTCTAGAGATCTGAGTAAATCCCTTTGCCATCAATCTGGCTTTATACTTTCAACTGCCAAGTGTTTTACTGTGAACACCCATTTGCATCCCACTAGTTTCTTCCTTAATGAAGGGCTAACAAGTTCCTTTGTTCCATTTTTGGCTGAAGCTTTCATTTCCTCCACAATTACCACTTTCCATTTTGGATCTCGATACGCTTCCTGCCTGAGAACAATGGGAAGATCAATATTATCAACAACAGGTTCAGAGTTAGGAATATTAATGGAAGGAATTGCATCAAAACTAAAACCAGGAATTATAGAGGACTCACCAGATGATTCTTCAGGACCTAATTGCAGAGACGATGGTTGACCAGGTGTATCATGCGTGATAGCATTAACCTTCTCTCTTCAACTGTACCTCTTTAAATTTGGCCTATCAAGTCTACCCTTTTTTGGTTCATGCTTATTACTAGTGTTTAGATTTATAAATTGTTCAGGACCAGATATGGACATAGGAGCTAAGTGAGCTTCCTCTTCTATCCTAATCTCCCCCTGAAGAGGAGCTGAGAAGAAATGAGGCTCAAACTCTCTAAAGGTCACATCCATACTCACAAAACATTTTTAGGTTGGAGGATGATAACACTATAACCTCTTTGAGTGGCAGAATAACCAACAAATACACGTTTTAAATCTCTAGGTTCTAACTTGCCTCCATGCCTGTGATGAACAAAACAAACACAACCAAATACTTTTGAAGGAATAATATATAAGGTATTACCCTGTAAGGCTGCTGTAGGGCTTTTAAAATTGTGTCTTAAGAGGCATCCCATTAATGAAATAAGCTGCAGAAAGCTCTTCATTTCCCCCAATAAAGTCTTGGGAACATTCATGGTGAATAAAAGAGATCTGGTTACCTCTAGTAAATGTCCATGTTTTTTTAAATGCCCCATTTTGCGCACTAGTATTCACATAACTAGTTTGATTTATGATTCCATTTGAGTCTAAACATGCTTGAAACATACTATCTATATACTCTGTTCCATCACTAGTCCCTTAAAAATTTTAAGCTTCGCATCAAATTGTGTACTAATCATGTTATGGAAAGATTTGAAGCAAGAAAACACTTCAATTTTTGCTTTCAGCAAGTAAACCCAAGTTAATCCGGTACAACAATCAATGAAGGTGACAAACCATTTATAACTAGATAAGAAAACAGTAGTAAGACCCCATACATCCGAATAAAGAGTCATGAAAGGAACTGAAATTTTATTATTATGGGAAATATAAGAACTCCTTGTATGTTTAGCAAATTCACAAGCATTACAACTTAAAGACTCTAACTGACAATGCTAAAAAATACTAGGATATAGTTTCCTAGAACCAAAAAAGACTAGATATGGAGTTTAAGAAAAAACAAATTATATATGGATTCCTATACTGCAAGGGTAAGATATCATTTCCTTTTTTAATGCGGAAATCAGATCTTGCAAATGAGACCAAATTAAGAACCTCCTGGGCCTGGAAAGCAACACATTTTTCTAATTCTAGTTTGCTTGTCAGACTCGAATTTAAGAGTATACTGATGCCCCCTGAAGAGGAGCTGAGAAGAAATGAGGCTCAAACTCTCTAAAGGTCACATCCATACTCACAAAACATTTTTAGGTTGGAGGATGATAACACTATAACCTCTTTGAGTGGCAGAATAACCAACAAATACACGTTTTAAATCTCTAGGTTCTAACTTGCCTCCATGCCTGTGATGAACAAAACAAACACAACCAAATACTTTTGAAGGAATAATATATAAGGTATTACCCTGTAAGGCTGCTGTAGGGCTTTTAAAATTGTGTCTTAAGAGGCATCCCATTAATGAAATAAGCTGCAGAAAGCTCTTCATTTCCCCCAATAAAGTCTTGGGAACATTCATGGTGAATAAAAGAGATCTGGTTACCTCTAGTAAATGTCCA
The DNA here is from genome assembly GCF_041381405.1 of Jatropha curcas. NCBI lineage: Eukaryota > Viridiplantae > Streptophyta > Magnoliopsida > Malpighiales > Euphorbiaceae > Jatropha > Jatropha curcas. The sequence goes on along the minus strand of NC_143152.1, from coordinate 20,947,766 downwards.
TGTTTTTTTAAATGCCCCATTTTGCGCACTAGTATTCACATAACTAGTTTGATTTATGATTCCATTTGAGTCTAAACATGCTTGAAACATACTATCTATATACTCTGTTCCATCACTAGTCCCTTAAAAATTTTAAGCTTCGCATCAAATTGTGTACTAATCATGTTATGGAAAGATTTGAAGCAAGAAAACACTTCAATTTTTGCTTTCAGCAAGTAAACCCAAGTTAATCCGGTACAACAATCAATGAAGGTGACAAACCATTTATAACTAGATAAGAAAACAGTAGTAAGACCCCATACATCCGAATAAAGAGTCATGAAAGGAACTGAAATTTTATTATTATGGGAAATATAAGAACTCCTTGTATGTTTAGCAAATTCACAAGCATTACAACTTAAAGACTCTAACTGACAATGCTAAAAAATACTAGGATATAGTTTCCTAGAACCAAAAAAGACTAGATATGGAGTTTAAGAAAAAACAAATTATATATGGATTCCTATACTGCAAGGGTAAGATATCATTTCCTTTTTTAATGCGGAAATCAGATCTTGCAAATGAGACCAAATTAAGAACCTCCTGGGCCTGGAAAGCAACACATTTTTCTAATTCTAGTTTGCTTGTCAGACTCGAATTTAAGAGTATACTGATGCCCCCTGAAGAGGAGCTGAGAAGAAATGAGGCTCAAACTCTCTAAAGGTCACATCCATACTCACAAAACATTTTTAGGTTGGAGGATGATAACACTATAACCTCTTTGAGTGGCAGAATAACCAACAAATACACGTTTTAAATCTCTAGGTTCTAACTTGCCTCCATGCCTGTGATGAACAAAACAAACACAACCAAATACTTTTGAAGGAATAATATATAAGGTATTACCCTGTAAGGCTGCTGTAGGGCTTTTAAAATTGTGTCTTAAGAGGCATCCCATTAATGAAATAAGCTGCAGAAAGCTCTTCATTTCCCCCAATAAAGTCTTGGGAACATTCATGGTGAATAAAAGAGATCTGGTTACCTCTAGTAAATGTCCATGTTTTTTTAAATGCCCCATTTTGCGCACTAGTATTCACATAACTAGTTTGATTTATGATTCCATTTGAGTCTAAACATGCTTGAAACATACTATCTATATACTCTGTTCCATCACTAGTCCCTTAAAAATTTTAAGCTTCGCATCAAATTGTGTACTAATCATGTTATGGAAAGATTTGAAGCAAGAAAACACTTCAATTTTTGCTTTCAGCAAGTAAACCCAAGTTAATCCGGTACAACAATCAATGAAGGTGACAAACCATTTATAACTAGATAAGAAAACAGTAGTAAGACCCCATACATCCGAATAAAGAGTCATGAAAGGAACTGAAATTTTATTATTATGGGAAATATAAGAACTCCTTGTATGTTTAGCAAATTCACAAGCATTACAACTTAAAGACTCTAACTGACAATGCTAAAAAATACTAGGATATAGTTTCCTAGAACCAAAAAAGACTAGATATGGAGTTTAAGAAAAAACAAATTATATATGGATTCCTATACTGCAAGGGTAAGATATCATTTCCTTTTTTAATGCGGAAATCAGATCTTGCAAATGAGACCAAATTAAGAACCTCCTGGGCCTGGAAAGCAACACATTTTTCTAATTCTAGTTTGCTTGTCAGACTCGAATTTAAGAGTATACTGATGCCCCCTGAAGAGGAGCTGAGAAGAAATGAGGCTCAAACTCTCTAAAGGTCACATCCATACTCACAAAACATTTTTAGGTTGGAGGATGATAACACTATAACCTCTTTGAGTGGCAGAATAACCAACAAATACACGTTTTAAATCTCTAGGTTCTAACTTGCCTCCATGCCTGTGATGAACAAAACAAACACAACCAAATACTTTTGAAGGAATAATATATAAGGTATTACCCTGTAAGGCTGCTGTAGGGCTTTTAAAATTGTGTCTTAAGAGGCATCCCATTAATGAAATAAGCTGCAGAAAGCTCTTCATTTCCCCCAATAAAGTCTTGGGAACATTCATGGTGAATAAAAGAGATCTGGTTACCTCTAGTAAATGTCCATGTTTTTTTAAATGCCCCATTTTGCGCACTAGTATTCACATAACTAGTTTGATTTATGATTCCATTTGAGTCTAAACATGCTTGAAACATACTATCTATATACTCTGTTCCATCACTAGTCCCTTAAAAATTTTAAGCTTCGCATCAAATTGTGTACTAATCATGTTATGGAAAGATTTGAAGCAAGAAAACACTTCAATTTTTGCTTTCAGCAAGTAAACCCAAGTTAATCCGGTACAACAATCAATGAAGGTGACAAACCATTTATAACTAGATAAGAAAACAGTAGTAAGACCCCATACATCCGAATAAAGAGTCATGAAAGGAACTGAAATTTTATTATTATGGGAAATATAAGAACTCCTTGTATGTTTAGCAAATTCACAAGCATTACAACTTAAAGACTCTAACTGACAATGCTAAAAAATACTAGGATATAGTTTCCTAGAACCAAAAAAGACTAGATATGGAGTTTAAGAAAAAACAAATTATATATGGATTCCTATACTGCAAGGGTAAGATATCATTTCCTTTTTTAATGCGGAAATCAGATCTTGCAAATGAGACCAAATTAAGAACCTCCTGGGCCTGGAAAGCAACACATTTTTCTAATTCTAGTTTGCTTGTCAGACTCGAATTTAAGAGTATACTGATGCCGTGTGCTTCGTGTTTTGCCTACTTGTCAAAAGGATTTGTTTGTGATAAATGAAAGTTTGGTCCAATTGGTAGTTACTTCACCAACACCACAGGTACTCTATTTAGTTTGTATTTGTTTTCATAAAGAAAAAATTATAATTTTTCGATTTTCTTATTTTAATATGCAGTAATTGCTCCTGGATTTCATTCCATGTATTTGGAAGCTATGGTCAAGATATTTACAGATTGTTCAGAAAGATCAATATCAAAATTTGAGCAACTACTAGACCGGGAGGATTCTCATGGTAACAATGTAGTTGAATTAGATCTTGAAGCAGAATTTTCAAGTTTAGCTCTTGATATCATTGGACTAGGAGTCTTCAACTATGACTTTGGTTCTGTTACAAAAGAATCACCTGTGATTAAGGTTTGATAAAATTTGTACCATGATGTGGCATTACATTTGCTGCATGCTAAGCTACTGCCTTCTTTTTATCCTAGTGCTTTTTTTTTTTTTTAATCTTCTCCTTGTGCATGTGTAACCGGGTAAAAAAAAGGATTCCTGGTAGCTTGATTGCATAAATGGTCGCTGAACTTCTAATCTAATTTTGGTAGGATCACTAAACATATTGTTGATTCTAGTTTTGCTAAATTTGCATCAGTCAAATTGAACTACATCAACATATTGATTTGTGTACTGGATTGGCAGATCCAGATTATGCATCATAAGCCATTTGAGACGAACTGAATTTGTCTACTATTTTCACATGATTTTCTTACATATAATGTCATAATTTTGCATTTATGTAGGCTACGCCAAATGCTGAAGTTTAATGGTTGGATCTTGTAAAAATTTATTGCAGGCAGTATATGGTACTCTTTTTGAAGCTGAGCATAGATCCACTTTCTATATTCCTTATTGGAAATTTCCTTTGGCAAGGTGGATAGTGCCCAGACAGCGGAAGTTCCACAATGACCTAAAAGTTATCAATGATTGTCTTGATGGACTCATCAGAAATGCAAAAGAGAGTAGACAGGTGAGAAAAAATCCCAACTTTCATGATTGGAGGTGAATATTCATTATTATGTAGAATTTAATTAATAATATTACTTAATTAGAGATTGTTGTATTTGAAACTCCATTACCCTTCACTTGTGCTTCTATTTTTATTGTTGCTTTGTGTGTTTTGCTATCAAATGATAAGTCTTTTTGAGATCTTAACTGTATTTATGAATCATTTATTGTAATGAGAAAGCCACTCCTTTTGGATTACGGAAGGAAATATGGATAAATTAAATGATCTTATGACCATTGTTGTTGATCATTCTGTTGGTAATATTTTAGTTTTAAAACCTGAATTATGTTGGTGGTAACATTTATAATGCATTTAATCTAACAAGAATCAATTGATTAATTCATGCCTTCATATGGTAACTTGTAACTTTTATGTCCCAAGTGGTGGAAAATGCGTTGATTGTATAACATGACAATCTGTGAAGTGACTCCTATTGCAAGAACATGAAACAAACAATAAATCTAGTCTGCTACCTTTTCTTCCTATATACTGGAACAAGTGTGTTCTTTTTCCCCCATGAGATGATTTATTAAAACGATTACTTTAAACTTTTCACAATTTGCCTAACGATAGAAGAATACTGTTAATTGGTAGCAAAAACCTCATATGCATCATAATTTGCTTCCTCATTATATGTAGATCGATCCAAGTGTCCATAGGTTAAAATCAATTACAAAATTGAGAAGGACAGAGGAGATGACTTACTTTATGGGTTACAAAATGCCTTATTTGGTGAATGGCAATGAGGACATCACTTTTATATTGGTCTGCATCCTTGTCGTTCTCATGCACTTTGAGCAAGTTTAAAGATGTGAAAACTCAGAATGATATTTTGTGTATGCCTTATCAGGATCTTTATAGAGTCCCATAATCATGTTGTTTCAGTAAATTAGGTACATATTCAGGCACTAGAACTTTAGAAAGTAAGGTGTTTTCTTTTTTTTTTTTTTTTTTAATTTAGAAAGTCGGGGTATTTTTTTTCAATTATTGGTTTTCTTGAATGGTGGTTTGGTGTCTTTACTAGTTTATTGAGTGTTTGTCGCTTAGGCTAGATTATTCCTTTTATTTTTCTTTGAAGTTGAAAACCTTAGATGATTATGACTGGTTTTAGAAGTCTAATGAAGGTTTGGGATTTATTTGAGTCAATAAATACTTTTGTTTTAATGCTCTGTTATTTAGTTTGTCGATCAAAATTCCTGTGGGAATTGTTGCCTCTTATTGTCTGATGCACTTCAATCGTGGATGCAATAGTGCAGTAGCTTGGGTTTGATGCCTGAAGTTTGTCTGTGAAGCCTTGACTCTTCAATCTCTATTATTCAGTTTCTCAATAGGAGTTCCTACAACTGTTGCGCCTTTCTGTGGTGATGCAGTTAATCCAAGGTTTGATGGCTTTGGTACCTTGGATATCATGGTTACAAAAGTTTAGGTGCAAAGGACTCTTCTATTTTAGTGTTCGAAACATACATACTGCCTGACCTATATTATAAACAGCTCCAGGATCCTCTATTTTTATGTTTAATTTTGCTTCTTGAACATATCCCATTAGAAACTCTAATCATCCACCTTTTTTTTTTTTTCATTATAACTTTCAAAAACCAAATGGTTTGGGATTAAGGCTTAGAATCTTTGACATGACTTATGATATTCAATGAGAAACAGTTGACATATTTTGTAAAAATGAAATGCAATTAAATCATTTCCACTTTGTTTGTTTTGAAAGCCATCCTATAAACACATCATATAGGCAGAGTTTTAAATTGGGTTAATTATATTTGTGGTGTTTCAACTTTTTAATTTTTTTTATTTTGGTGTCTCGAACGAACAAGTTTAAAATTGAGTGTCTAAACTAATAATTTGTATACAATTTAAGTGTATTTAGCCGGAATATCTCATTGGAAAATCAAAATGAACCATTTTAACCCATTACTTTATTTATTTCTCTAGATTATTATACCTTTCTTTCTTATTTATTTTCACTCTTTTTTTTTTCTTTATTTTGTTTTGGAATTGAAAGAAAATTAGAAGAAATTTTGAGACTTTGTTTTAGAGAAAAGATCTAAAAGCAATAAAAAAATTAAAAAAAATGAAAAAAGAGAGATGAATTGAATGCATGTTTATGTTTGATATTATTTATTGAGTAAAATGGTGTATTTTAATTTTCCGGCTAAATGCACTTGATTGCAATTTTTTAATAGTTCGGATATTCAATTTTAAATTTTTTTCCATTCAAATACTGAAAAAGAAAAAGATTAAAAAGTTCAAACACCACAAAAATAAAATTAAACCTAGAGAAGGGGCTTAACTGAAAGAAGAAAGGAAACTCAAGTTACTAGAAATATTTTAAGTGCAGGGAAACAAGAAAATTCAAAAAGAAAGGAGAAAAAGAAAAAGAAATAGAAGACTAATGAATTGCTAGCCTGGCAATATATAATTTTTATCTGTGATAGCACTGGATCTCGTGTATTTTTCTTAATTTAGTTACTTATTGCAAATGCAACAACAATATATGCAGTAGAGGCTCAGAGCTACTGTCCAGATCTCGACTTTGGTTAAATTCTTTTACAGGAAACAGATGTTGAAAAGTTGCAGCAAAGGGACTATGCAAATATAAAGGTGGGTACATGTTTTCTGAAACATACTTTGTGAAACATAATGTACTTTCTTTGGGTTGTAAGCTGAAAGATATTAACTTACATAATAAAAATAAAGATACCAATGAGGCATGACGGCTGCATGTAATATAAGTATTTAGGAAGCATGTCAATGCCCAAGATCTGATCTGGCACATGCCGAATAGGCATTAGTAATTAATTTGTCTACTTTCACGCCTTTTTTATTTTTTGAATTTAAGAAGCTCTAGAGTTTTTAGGACTTTTAGTAATTGCAAATCTGTTCATACTTGTAGTCTACATTATACATATGATATGAATGTAAGAAGAATCTTGTATTTTAAACCTTATTCAAACAATGCAAAGCAAATCAAAATCTTTTTTCATCAAACCCTATAAGTGCATATGCTTGTTATACTTCTCTTATAAATATATATGATGCAACTTCAACTTTAAATGAGATGCACATAGAATTTTGAAAGTGATGCCTGAGGATTCTAAGGATTGATAGGCATGAAACTAAGCGTCTTTTTTTTATTTTTACCTCTAATTTTTACTACAGGCAGTTCAACTTTCTGCAGCTACCTGCTTCAAATTGAACATTGAACTTCAATTGCAAATTTTAAACACATAAACCACACTAAAAGTCCATGTAGCTTCAAAAGAAGCCGAAATAAGCACCCAGCAAAATTATCTGCATAAAGATTATTATAAGGTTAAAGATCCTCAAAATTTTTCAAATATAGCACAGTAATTTTAACACTTTCAGGATGCGAGTCTCTTGCGATTTCTTGTTGATATGCGAGGAGCTGATGTTGATGGCCGTCAGGTAAAATATTTTTAGTTCCCTACCAGTTCTTATATCAATAATTTCGATTTCTTTTTTCTTGCCACAGGATTGAATGGAACTGAAGACTCTCAAATGATTTTATTACTTTTTGAAATTTTTCTTGAACAGCTAAGAGATGACCTGATGACAATGCTCATTGCTGGCCATGAAACAACAGCTGCTGTTCTTACTTGGGCTGTGTTTCTTCTTGTGCAGGTATATGTTTCTTCATACCAAATCTGACTTAATCTCACCAATATCCTCATAGAATTCTGGTATTCTAGTAATTCTATTGATCAATAAGTTCTTTCTTCTGCCTTGAGTTGGTGTTCATGGGTGTATATTAATTTCAAAAATTGCAGAATCCGTCCAAAATGAGAAAAGCTCAAGCAGAGATTGATACGGTGCTAGGTCAGGGAAAGCCAACATTTGAACTGCTTAAGAAATTAGTGTGGGTCTATCGATCTTTTACTTTATGATCTTGATTCTACTCGCTAGGGGGTATTCTAAAAATACCTAAGTGTATTTCCTTGATTAATATTTCCAACATTAACATAAACACATAAATAAACACAAACACACAAATAAGTAAACAGAGAACCAATATTAAACAGAGGCTTGCTTCTCATATGAGTTTCTTTATTCAAGGTGAAAACTGGGTAATTACCTAACTTTTAACTGAAGCCATATTCTTATTTGTTTTCTAAATCAATATGCTTATTAGATATATATTTGAGCTTCTCCAGAAAACTGGTAGTATAGTTGAAAGAGTTTTTCCCAAGATTATGTCATGCTTGTGCTGAAACTGACTGCCATAATAAATGGCCGAATGGAGGCCGAAGTGCACCATTATTTGGTTGACATAGGTTCCTGGTTTCCTTTTTTATTTTATTTTATTTTATTTTATTTTAATCAGCAAAATAAATTTATTTTATTAGAAATCCAGGAAAAATTTATCAAACTCCAACAATAATCCCAAGTCAATGGACTCCTTGTCTTGCTATTGGTACCTGAAATATGATTATGCCTGGACATTTTCAGGTACATAAGACTTATTGTTGTAGAGGCTCTTCGTTTGTATCCTCAGCCCCCATTGCTAATTAGGCGTGCACTCAAATCAGATGTCTTGCCAGGTATTTCTCGTTGGTATCAAATAGAAAATTGTTGGTAATACTGATTTCTGAATTATTTTTATAATAATTGCTTGTATGCTCAAGTTTGAGAACTTGGTTATAACTTGTACTATTGCTTACTTGGTCCTTGGGATATTAACTGTCGTTTTTGAGATTCTTCTAATGTTCATTGAGCCCATGATACACTTGCAGATGAATTGTGCTGTGAAGGAAAACATTGAATGACCAATCTTATATTTTTTGGAAACTAATAAAGCTCTACCAAGGGTTGGCCTGATACACTTTTCTCACCGCTATTTTAAAATTAAGAACTTTAGTTTCATAGATATATTTATGGGAATGGTGAAAGAGACCTGTAAAGTATACCAATATGGTTTGCACAAAAATTTAAAATATTCCATTTATTTCTTTCAATTGATGCATTTTGCAAAAGTACTTAAATTTTGCAGGAGGATACAAGGGGAGTAAAGATGGTTATGCAATTCCAAAAGGAACTGATATCTTTATTTCTGTGAGTAGAAGCATTTACGTTACCTTTTTTTATTTTTAAAAAAAAATTTTGAATCTTGTGCATAGCATGTGTGAGGACTTGTAGAAGGAAAAGAAAAGGGCAAAGAGGAGGGAAAGAAGTACCTTAACCATTGATATTAAACCTACTTCCTTTTCAGAGTAAATTAGACAGAATATTTCCTTGTAAATTATTTGGTTGAATTTGTGCTTCCCATCTATATTTTCTGTTTGTTTGTATTTTGCCCATTCAGGTTTATAATCTACACAGATCTCCATATTTTTGGGATTTACCCAATGAATTTGAACCAGAAAGGTTTTTAGTGCAAAGAAAGAGTGAAGAAATTGAAGGATGGACTGGTTTTGATCCATCTCGGAGCCCAGGAGCATTATATCCAAATGAGGTCTCTCATCAGTTGCTTTCCAATTTCTAAGCACAATGAATCATTTGTTCACTTCTTTGACTTCCACCTTTTGGGTGTAATTGTCAGATTATAGCCGATTTTGCCTTCTTACCCTTTGGTGGAGGGCCCAGGAAATGTGTTGGAGACCAATTTGCACTCATGGAGTCAACAGTTGCGCTGGCTATGTTATTGCAGAAGTTTGATGTGGAGTTGAAAGGCTCTCCAGAATCTGTGGAATTGGTCACCGGTGCAACAATTCATACCAAGAATGGATTGTGGTGTAAATTAAGGAAGAGATGACTTGCATCTTCATATTCGGATTGTTGGAGGCCTTAGGATTAAGCAGCTGATAAACAGTGAGGTTTGGCAATGAAGGTTGAGGTGCAATTTTCTGTGACAAGCCTACAGTACATACTAAATAGATAAGCAGCCAGGTATCAAAAACTAGTTATTACAAGTAAACCATGTTCTGAAAGATTTGTATTGAACACATTTTTAGCAAAGCTATTACAAATAAAAAAGAAAACATTTCAATAGCAAGGATAATATCCTTTTGCTACAGTTCCAATGCACACTGGATGCTTTATAAATCTTCCAGGCTTTGTGGAGATACCAATACTTCTAAGATTTGGGGCCAAGAATAAATCAGTTTTCGATCATAAAATTATAAAAACATTACATGTTAGAGCCTGTTTATAAAATGCATGAGAAGATAAGTAGAATGTATTAATAGAAATTTTTCTTCCCTTCTAATAGTATAAAGGCATATATTTATAAGGTAGACAAAGTAGTCATTGTTCATTATGAGTGGGAGACAAAGCCATTAAGTATTGAATGAGCATCCCATAAATGCTTTTCTTTGACCGAGCATTACAAATCCTTTATTGATTTATAACGTTCGATATAATTGCTGTAACGTTTGGTATTAAATTTATTTAATATCTTTGATTTATTTGTTAGTTTATCAGGTAAAATAGTTCTCCAATAAAGTTTGGGATGAATTTATTTATTTAGTCGTCTTTAATCTACATGGTGGCGTGGTGAAAAGGCTATGGTATTGATGGAGATTCATGCTTGTGCTACAGTGACACGCCCGTGCCGTACTAAGGTCTGACTCTTGGAGTGGAGAAAAGCACGCCCGTGCTTTGAGGCACGCCCTAGCTGTGCTAGGGTCTGACTTGATTGAAAACGTGATGAAAGGCTAAGGTGACCGATGATGAAGATTAAGATGACAAAGATAGATGATTGTTTTGGAAACAAACAAAACCCAATAGTTTTTGGGAACTAATAAAACTCAAATGTGATTAACACTTTCTTGTTATTCAAAATCTCCTTCAATATACACAAAAATCCCTTTAAATATGAAGACAAGGGACATAATTTCAAAGGACACCTAACTAAGGTTGAAAACAACACACACAATTTTAAAGACACAAATTCAAAGGACACCTAACTAAGGTTGAAAGTAACAGACACAATTTCAAAGACACAAATTCAAAGGATACCTAACTAAGGTTGAAAACAACACACACAATTTCAAAGACACAAATTCAAAGGACACCTAAGGTTGAAAATAGCACAAAAGGGCTGAAATGCAAAGTCAATGATTAACCAAATAGTCTTTGATGGTTGTCTTAAAAAATGATGGTGTGAAGGAACCCAAATGGCTCTAAAAGGAGCTGTAGCTTCAGATTGAACATGTCACCTCCACTAAGCTCATCTTCACTTGGAGTGTCTTCATCAACTGCACTAATGGAATCAAGACCAAGGCCCATGTCTAGGACAGCTTGTAAGGCTAGGCTAGATGGACCTCCATCATTCTCCCCTTCTTAAAAAGTTTCAACTTCATCAGAAGTTCACATGTTGTCTTCCTTGTACTTGGTTAGGACATTTACATTGAAGGTGTTGGAAATCTTGTAAGACGGAGGTAACTCTACCTTGTAAGCATTCTGGTTTACCTTCTTGATGATCTTGTAAGGACCCTCGGCCTTAGGCATAAGTTTATTCTTTCTTTTAGAAGGGAATCGTTCCTTCCTTAAGTGAACCCACACTAGATTACCTTCTTTGAACTCCATAACAGGTTTCAGCTTGGCTTGCATCTTGTAGGCTTCGTTCTTCTTCTCAATATGTGCTTTTGCTCTAGCATGGAGTTTGACAATTTCAGTAGCTTTGTCCTCATCTTTTAAGCTAGAGGGAATACTAGAGTGTACTTTGCTCAAATCGAGAGGAACCAGTGGATTAGTTCCATAAACTAATTCAAAAGGAGTAAAATTAGTGGTCTTACTCTTCGAACTGTTGTAAGCAAATTCAGCATGAGCCAACAAAGAATCCCAATTCTTTACTTTCCCCTTTAGCAAACTTCTCAAAATGTTGCCTAAGCTTCGATTGACCACTTCTGTTTGTTCATCTGTTTGAGGATGAAATGCTGTGCTGAACTTCAAGGTAGTTCCTAACCTCGCCTACAAATGTCTCCAAAAATGACTCAAAAACTTTACATCCCTATCACTCACTATACTCCTAGGAATTCCATGAAGTTTTACAACATTTTCAAAGTACAAATTCAGAACATGAGATGCATCATTAGTTTTGTTACAAGCAATAAAATGAGCCATTGTTGAGAACCTATCTACTACAACCATAATGGAATCATGATTTTGTCTCGTTCTTGGCAAACCAACAATGAAATCAATACTTATATCTTCCCATGGTGAGCTTGGAATCGGCAAAGGCATGTATGGTCCGTGAGCTTGTATGGTCATTTTGAATTGCTTACAAGTATTACAACCCTCAAACGAGTCTTGAAACCTCTTTCCACATCTTTGGCCAATAGAAATTCTTGCTTGGCAATTCATAGGTTTTGTCTCTTCCAAAGTGACCAGCTAGGCCTCCACCATGGACTTCCTTAAGAATTGCTTCCCATAAAGAGCTTTGAGGAACACAAACAACATCAAGTCCCTAAATGCCCCATCTTTCCTAACTTTCTCCCAAATTTGGCCGAAATCCCCATCACTCTCATACAAAGTCTTAATATCCTCAAATCCTATTACATGAGCATGCATGGTACTAAGAACCTCATATCTCCTAGACGATGCATCAGCCACTCTATTGCTTGGACCATCCCTATACTTCACTACAAAATCAAAGGATTGCATGTATTCAACCCAAGATGCATGTCTCTTGTTTAACTTAGCTTGACTTTGTATGTATTTGAGGGCTTGATGGTCAGTAAATAAGATGAAAGAGTTAGCCAACAAATATGCACTCCAATGTCTTAGAGCACGAATCAAGGCATAGAACTCAAGATCATAGGCAGAATATTTTCTCCTACACTCATTCAGTTTTTCACTAAAAAATGAATAGGTTTGCCTTCTTGACTCAAAATAGCTCCTATCCCAACTCTACTAGCATCACACTCCAATTCAAAAGGTAAATTGAAATTAAGCAAGGGCAAAATAGGAGCTTTTGTCATTGCATTCTTTAGGGTGTTAAAAGCAAGGGTGTCCATTTAAACACTTCTTTTTTCATGTAGTCTGTTATAGGACTTGTTATAGTACTAAAACCTTTAATGAATCTCCTATAAAAAGAACAAAACCCATGAAAACTCCTTACTTGAAACAGATTATTTGGAATAGGCCATTCAACAATAGCTTTGACCTTTTCAGAATCCATGCTTATACCATCTTTAGATACAACATACCCCAAAAAACTAATGGTGCTATCACAAAAATGACACTTCTCTACATTAGCATACAATGATTCATGATCCAAAACCTCAAAAACAAGTCTCAAATGCATATAATGCTCATCTAAACTAGTACTAAAGATTAAAATATCATCAAAGTATATCACCACAAATTTGTTAAGAAAAGGTTTGAGTACCTCATTCATGAGCCACATAAAGGTGGAAGGTGAATTAGAGTCTCATAGGCATGACCAACCATTCATACAGCCCCTCATTGGTCTTGAAGGCTATTTTCCACTCAGCACCTTCTCTAACACAAATTTGGGAGAATCCATTCGTAAGATCAATCCTTGAGAAAACTAAAGCTCCATGCAATCGATCAAGCATGTCACCAAGCCTTGGAATAAGAAACCTGTACTTGATCGTTATCTTGTTAACAGCTCTTGAATCTGTCACCATTCTCCACTTGCCATTTTTTTAGGAACAACAAAGGCTGGCACAACACAAGGAGAAACACTCTCCCTGATAAAGCCTCTCGTTAACAATTTGTCAACATGCTTTTGTAATTCATCACTCTCTTTAGGACTCATTCTATAGGATTGTTTATGAGGAATTTGAGCTCCCGGAACAAAACTGATCTCATGTTGTATTGATCTTAGAGGGGGCAAACCGATAGGTGAAGTGTTTGGGAAAACTCTCTCAAACTCCCTAATAAGAAATTGGACCTCTTTTGGAATCACATGATTCTGTTTGGGCTCATCCTCCACATCAATCGGAACATATCTAGGCAGCCGTTTCATGATCTCACTCTTCTCATCATTGGATAACAATCCAACCACTCCAACTTCTTTCTTCTTCTTTCGTTTTTCGGGCATTAATGGTGTGAGCAAGATGGTTTTACCCTTATGGAAAAAGGTGTAAGTATTGGCTTTCCCTTAGTGTTGCACATCCTTATCATACAACCAAGGCCTCCCAAGAAGCAAGTGACAAGCTGTCATTGGAATAACATGGCAGCTCACCTCATCCACGTATTGCCCTATTGCAAAAGGAACTAGACACTTCTTAGTGACCTTAATTTCATGCTCAGAATTCAGCCATGCCAACCTGTAAGAGGTGTCAATTGGCTTGATTTTCAGCCCCAACTTCGCAACCATCTCATTGGATGCAACATTCTCACATGCACCACTATCAATAATAACTTCACATAATTTGTTTTTTGTTAAACATCTAGTGTGAAAAGGGATTTCCTCCTCCAATCCTCCTCACACTTTTCAATATTCAGAATTCGCATCATCACTAAACACTCCCCATCTTCCATTGCGTCTCAAACAAGGGTTGCACCCTCATCAATAGTCAATTCATTATTTACCGCAACAGAATTAGCATGGTATATTTCTTCCTCAATTTCCTCTATCTCTTTAAGGGTCATTATTTTCTTTGAAGGACATTCAGATTGGAAGTGTCCATACCCTTGACATTTGAAACATTTCAAAGCATTCTTAGAGGTACTTTTGGATGGTGGGATAGATTGGGTATTTCTTGGTGTGTTTGGAGTATTTTTAGGAGGTGGTTTTGGTGAGGGTGTGTATATGGTCTTGATAGGGGCAGAATTGGGGCTACTAGAGCTCGGTTTGTAGTTAGAAGGTCTGGTATTGGTTTTATTTTGTGAATGCTTCAAACTTGTCTCACTTCTCAATGCTAATCTCTTTAATTCAATAAGATATTCATAAGGGTAGAAACTTACCATGTCTTGGATGTCAGAATGCAAGCCTTGGAGAAAACACCCCATGATCAGCTCCTCAGTCTCCTCGACCTCACACTTCAACAAAAATTCCTCAAATTCCATGGTGTATTGTTCCACTGTTTTAGTGTCTTGTTTGAGGCTCAACATTTGCTCAATCATTTTCTGTCTGTAATGAGGTGGTAAGAATACCGCATCCATCTCTTCTTTCATCCTATCCCATTGAGTAATCTGACGCCTCCCTTCCCTCGTTCTTCACTTTTGCAGATTATCCCACCAAAGGGCAGCATATCCCTTCAACCTCATTGCAGTAAGCTTCATTCTTTTGTCTTTAGAGACCTCCTTCAGTTCAAAGGATCTCTCCATTGAGTATATCCATTCAAGATAGGCATCAACATCGATCTTATCATGAAATTCAGGTAATTCGATTTTATAGTTGAAAGATTCTTCTTGTCTTTCAACACGGATGGGTGGTGGCAAACACCTACCCCCTTGGCCAAGTCCTCCATAAAACAGCCCTCTTCCTATTCCTCTAAAACCTCCATGTCCCAACACAAGGTGCTGGACCTCTCCATTGAAATCTTCATTAGTCAGTTCCTCTTCATGAGGATTTCAGGTATTTGGGGGGGTATTTTGGATAAGAGTTTCTAAGGCTTCATCTTAGCCTTAAGAACTTCCATTTCCAACCTCATTTTCTCAATTGCTGAGGCTAGATCTTGATCTTCTGACATGACTTGTTTGTCCTTGTTAGGAGATGTTTGTTGGTTATTAAGCATAACTAAGAAAACAAATGCAAGGGGAAGAAGGTAAGATTGTCGGCTCCGATACCAACTGGTGGCGTGGTGAAAAGGCTATGGTATTGATGGAGATTCACGTCTGTGCTACAGTGACACGCCCGTGCTACAGTGACATGCCTGTGCTACAGTAGCACGCCCTGGCCGTGCTAGGGTCTAACTTGATTGAAAACGTGATGAAAGGCTAAGGTGACTGATGATGAAGATTAAGATGACAATGATAGATGATTGTTTTTGGAAACAAACAAAACCCAATAGTTTTTGGAAACTAATAAAACCCAAATGTGATTAACACTTTCTTGTTATTCAAAATCTCCTTCAAAGTACACAAAAATCCCTTTAAATAAGAAGACAAGGGACATAATTTCAAAGGACACCTGACTAAGGTTAAAAACAACACACACAATTTCAAAGACACAAATTCAAAGGACACCTAACTAAGGTTGAAAATAGCATAAAAGGGCTGAAATGCAAAGTCAATGATCAACCAAGTGCTCTTTGATTGTTGTCTTCAAAGATGATGGTGTGAAGGAACCCAAATGGAGCCGTAGCTTCAGATTGAACATGTCACCTCCACTAAGCCCATCTTCACTTGGAGTGTCTTCATCAACTGCACTAATGGAATCAAGACCAAGGCCCATGTCTAGGACAGCTTGTAAGGCTAGGCTAGATGGACCTCCATCACTACATATTGTCTTTGTTTTTTGGAAGGATGCTATTTTTAATCATTTTGTTTTGGATCATCACCATTAAGGTCAATTTAATAATATGATTAAAATACTTTGTTGCTTCAAGCCATTTAGGTGGAGAGGGAGGGGAGGAAGGAATGGTGAAAATTAATTGAAAGTACTAAGTGCAATTTGTAAAAGAATTCGTTAACCTCAATTAATTTGGAGTGAAAATGTTCAATGTTATACATTTCTTGTTGTTTTACAGTAGACAGAGAACAACTCTACCTTATGATTATTCAAGAAGTTAATGCATGGATGAAATTGCATTAAACAACTAATAACCCATAAATATTCAAGGAAAAGACCATGACAATTTTGATCGATGAATGCTGCTTCATGGATCTTTATTGATTTTTAATTACCTTGGCACCAATATGTGTGGAATAATTGGTAAATGAGATTTATAAGTTGAACAATTGCTTGATGGGAGTGTGAAAATACCTTTCTTTTAAAGATACTGAAGAAGCTTGTGAAAACTTATATTCTCAGATGTATACAAAATACATATTTATACAGGAGTTTAGCTTACAATAAGGAGAAATATAAGGAAAAAAGTAATTACAAAATAAAGAATAGAAATCATAATTATACTTGACTTTCTAATATTGTGGGATTTGCTTTCATCAAGCTGTCATGAGGCTATGATTATGCTGTCAATGGAACAATTGTTGGACTGAGCCTTAGTGAGAGAATCTGCAAACTGGTCTACTGAACGAATATGAGGAACAGTAAGCTATTGATGTTGAACCTGTTCTCTGACAAAATGAAAATCAATAGCAATATGTTTTATCCTGCCATAGAATAGTGGATTTGACATAAATAAGTAGCTCCAACATTGTCACAGTAAACATTGGGAACTTGAGACAACTGGACATGTAATTCTCCAAGTAAATTTGTCAACCAAATTGTCTCAGCCACGACACCAACTATGGTGCGATATTCTACTTCACTAGATGATCGTGCTAAAGTACGTTGCTTCTTTAAAGACCAACTAAGGGAGAATGTCTAAGAAAGGTAATATAGCCAGATGTAGATGTATGATAATTGGGATCACTAGCTCATTCCGCATCAGTGTATACACGAAGAATAGAAAAAGATGTTTGACTAAGAAGAAAGCCATAATGGATAGTATGTTTCAGATATCGAAGCAATCTTTTTACTGCTTGCCAATGATTATTTGTTGGAGAGTGCATGAATTGTGATAGGTTGTTGATTGTAAAACTAATATTAGGCCGAGTAAATGAAAGATATTAGAGCTTGCAAAGAACCTCATGATATTGTTTTGCATCAGTGGAAGCTGAACCATCATTGAGCTTAAGAAAAGTTGAAGGACTCAAAGGATTTGAGACACCATTAGTATCATGCATTTTGTATTTATGGAGGAGATCAGAAATGTACCTGAATTGGGAAAGAATTATTCCCGTGGGTTGATGAAGCACTTCAACACCAAGGAAATAATTAAGCTGCCTAGGTCTTTAATGGAGAAATGACTAGACAAAGCAGTGATCACATTAATGAGAGCAATAGTGTTATTGCCAGTGATAATTATGTCGTCGACATAGACCGGGAGATAAAGAATATACTATAGTTGTGAAAGACAAATAGGTAGCTGAAACAACCTGAATTTTTATTTTAAAAACTTTTCATTTAAATTTTAATAAACTGGCACCCTAGAAAATTTATCTAACCAGTTAAATGTAAATGTATGAATTGTATAGTTGATAACTCGAACAAAACCGATTGAAAAATAAAAAATCAATTGAAAACCATGATTTGAACCGAACCAAACCTGAATCGAACCAAACCAGCCCAAACCACCCAAACCCTTCTAGAATTTTCCCTCTTTCTTCTTATTTCCAGCGCTCACCTCACCCCTCTTCCCCGTTTTGCACATTCCCAGTCGCCGGCGATCCTCCCGCGCCACCAGCACGTTACCGTCGTCTCCCTCTCTCCTTCTCTTCCTCTTGCTCTCTTTCCCTGTCCCTGTTTCAGGCGAGCGCGAAGACCACAGCAGCCGCGACTCTGCCAGCTTGAAGTCATCGCGACTCTGGCGAACTCAACGACCCTTTCCATCGCACCGACGAGCCTCCATCGCGCCACTGCTACTGCATCTCTCTTTCTTTCCCTTTCGCGATCGCTTTCAGGGAACCCAGCAGCGCCAACAGCCCTGCTTCGATCGCCGCTCTCTCCTGCTCGCTATTCCGGTGAACAGCGCGACTTCCCTCCTGGATCAACGGGAATGCTAGAGATAATTTTGTCTCGGTACGTTCGGTGCTCACTTCGACTTTTTGACGAACCTTGCATGGTTAGGCGACTCCGGCGAGCACCACTGTCTTCGGCCAAGTGATTTCCGACAACGCTGAGTTTTGGGTATTGAGACTGACTCTGGTTTTTTTTTTTTCCAGGAATTTAATTGATTTCTAGTATTTATGGCAAATCAAGTTAATTTAATTCTTAGTGTTGATCTATATAGTATAAGTATTTTAATTAAAATACTTTGATTAATTAAGGCTAATTTAAGATTAGTACCAAATAAATTTGATTTAGGAATTTTGACAATAACGTTAACGGCATGTAAGTGTGGATTAAGGTAGTTTAGATGTAATGTTATTGTAAATTATAATTTTGGTTGTGTAGTGATGTTGAGATTGAAGGAGGATGGGAAATTTGATTTGATTGATTGCCCAACAGATGGGCCGTGTGGATTGAGTTGAAATTTGATAAATTGTTGATATTTTAACAGGTGGATAGTCCAATTTTTAGGGGAGATGCTGCCAAAATTTCGGTAGAAACTAGTTTAATTTTTAGATTAAACACGTAGATAGTTTATTAGATCAACTTCTTAATTCCTTAATTTAATAAGTCCTTTGTCTGATATAGATTCTTTCTTTGTATTCTTAAATTTCTTAGATTGTCCGGGCCCATCTATTGCTCCACCCGGTCAGAATCAGAGTTAGAGCTTCAGCTTCCGCCACTGTGAGTAATAATAAATAATGCATATCAGTATTGCATTCGCATAGCATTTGTATACTGTATATATATACATATATATTATATATATATAAACAAAATTTTAATATTTTTATATATATAATTATTTTAATAACATCAGTATATTTCATGTATATTTTATAAATATAATATGTTACTATATATTTACGGTTGTGCATTGAGATGAATTTGTGTGTTATGTAAAGTGAATTGCTTGATTACTTGTGCTGTGAATTATTGTGCCTTGTATGTGTGGAATTATGATGAAGTGGGTGACTATGGATTTGTGAGGGCGGTCTACGAGACTGTTGGCCGTATGGGAGATCGGCACCCCGTGTGCACCTGATGATATGATCTGGATGATATGGAAAACCACAGGGTGGTCACTTATTGGGTTCACCTGATAATCTAGATTTGATGGTAGCCCGCAAGGTGGCCTCTTGTTATGTGCGCCTGATGATCTAGATTTGACGGAGACGACCGGGTTGCTTCCTATTGGTATGGAAAAGAAAAGAGAGAATGGAAAAACAATGAGAGGGCTGGTCAAGTGAGGATTAGACTGGTCGGCCAGGTATGGGGGATCGGCTCCCTGGTGCACACGTATGAGAGGGCGAGCCATGTGTGAGGACGGCTCGTTGGGGTTTTGGGTGATGCCACTGACTAATTTCCACTTGCTTGATTATTTAAAGGTGATATTACTTGTGGGTGCTGGTGTTGTGCCGTATGATTGACTGTAGTATGCTCATTTTAGAATATTAGAGTGCATTATGCATGAATGTATGTGATGTGTATTATTTATTATTATTCACTGAGTTGCAAAACTCACCCCCCCTCTCTGTCCAAACTTCTCAAGTAATAGAAAGCTGTTGAACTGACTGAAACTCTGCAATTTTCCTCGCAGAGCTAAATTTATAACCTTTTTTTTGTTATTATTATCATTAACTAATTTGTGTTATTAAATATGTACACTATTTTATTCTCAAATTATTGCTGAACTCTGCAGTCGTAGGGTATTGTGTATTTTTTTTAATTGGATGATCTTATTGTTTAATTAAGCGTATGTGAACTGGTAGCCTATATTACGAATGTGATGTAATATGATTAGGCCCCGATTAAATTGTATTCAAGATAATTGAGATTGGGCCATGATTGTGAAATTATTATATATATATATATATATATCCTAATTTATATGGGCTTACCGTTCCTAATAATCTGTGTGGCATGCATGAGTTGAACGATAGGCTTACTACTGGCCTCGGGGACCTTATGTTTACCTGAGCCCTAGTGCCGGTCTGGGCCACGGATTCGGATCGTGACAAAGGTGGTATCAGAGCATAAGTCTATAAGTCTAGAAATGACTGCAGAGTTATTTCTGTCACGTCTTGATATAGTATCATTTTGTCTCTTAAATTTCAGCGTGATTACCTTTAGAGTCATATATTAAGCTAGGCTAAAGATATAATTAATGTTAGTACGATTGGACTTGTTATGCTCTAATAAATTTCGTTTTATACTTTGAATTTCAGCAAGGTGAATACTAGGAGAAGAGCACTCGATAATGCAGAGCAAGATGCTCTAGATGAAGCCTCTTCTTGGCATCCAGCTATCTAGATGCCAAAGGGGTAGACGTGCTAGAAATGTAAATAATCAGGATGAGGGCGTTCAGAAAAATCGAAATGAGGAAAATATGGCTAGAAATCCTACAGAAATGAACACATTAATGATCGGGCTTTAGCAGGCTATAGCTGCGATGAATAATATGTTAATGCAGCAACAACAATTCTTTCAGGCTCAACAACAGCAGCAGCAACAATTGTTTCAGGCTCAACAACAGCAGCAACAACCACAGATGCCACCTCCCATACCTGAACCAGTAGCACAGCCATTCCAGCCTGCTCCACCCCCCATTATACAGAGAGCTGCTAATGATACACTTTATGACAGATTCATCCGGTACAATCCACCTAAAATTACTGGGACTGAGGACGCTCATCTATTTCTGGCTAGAATTAGAGAATTTTGTATTGAGCTGGGATGTGATGATGAGAGGTCCATCGTGTTTACGGGCCGTAGAATGGAAGGAATAGCAAAAATATGGTTTCGGGATTATGTTCAGCATTCTTCCACTAGGATGTCCTGGCAACAGTTTTCTACCTTGTTTATGAATCGTTTCGTGCCGGAAGGAACTAGAAGAGCCAGAATGACGGAATTTGAATCCTTAGTTCAGGGAGATATGTCAATGGATGAGTACGCCACCAGGTTCATAGAGTTAAGTAGATATGCTCCGGGATCCATACTTGACGAAGGCACAAAATATACAGATTTATTAGCGGGTTGAGCGCAGTATATGCCACTCTGTTTTAGCAAAGGGAACAAGATTTTAATGCCGTAGTACACTCAGCTAGACAGATGGAAACTAAATACATTTCTGATGGGGTTATTCCAGGCAGAAGAGCTAGCAGAACAGTAACTCCCCTTGGGAATCTGGGTGTGCCAGGAATGAGTGGATCTTTTGCGGTGGGTACACAGTCTTCACGTTCTCAATTCCATGGAAAGCGAAGTACTGGTAGAAGGAAAGATAACAAGAAACTTTGGCCTAGAAAGAGTACTTATACTGGCAGTTCCAGTAGTGGGTACAGTACGGGCAGCAGCAAATCTAGTGTAACTGCTTGTCAAAGATGTGGTAAAGTTCATATAGGAGGATGTAATTTTGATGCTACTATTTGCTTTAGATGTTACCAACCTGGACATTATGCCAGAGACTGCCCACTTACTCAGCCACGACATGTACCACCCCAGTCCTTTATGGGTAGCGTGTCCAGACCCCCTTTTTCTACACCTTCTGCATCGAGTTTTAGATTTATAGGCCAGCATGGCTGTAGTTCTATTGGTAGAGGCAGAGGCCAGAGTCCCGGGCAAACTTCGCAAGCTACAGGAGCACAACCTCGACTTTTTCACTTGACTCAGGGAGATGCCTAGACATCCAATGCTGTGGTGGCAGGTATTCTCACTATTTATTCTTTTGAGGCATGAGTTTTGTTTGATCTTGGTGCCACCCATTCATTTGCATCTCCTAGGTTTGCTACGAAAATAGATAAAGTACCCGATCAGCTAGACTTTCCTTTGATGTCATGATGTGATCTTTGATGTCATGATGTGATCTTGAAGGCAAAGGAAAGTCTAGCTGATCGGGTACTTTATCTATTTTTGTAGCAAACCTAGGAGATGCAAATGAATGGGTGGCACCAGGATCAAACAAAACTCGTGCCTCAAAAGAACAAATAGTGAGAATACCTGCCACCACAGCGTTGGATGTCTGGGCATCTCCCCGAGTCAAGTGAAAAAGTCGAGGTTGTGCTCCTGTAGCTTGCGAAGTTTGCCCGGGACTCTGGCCTCTGCCTCTACCAATGGAACTACGGCCTGCACATCAAGACAGGTAGAAATGCAAGGCAGCCTCCAAAATTTATAGGAAGGCATAGAAGGCTAAAAATTGGGCTGCCATAATGAGCCAAGACTTGGGAAGCCTCTAGCCCAAAGTTGGAGGATCTAAGCCAAAATTCTAGAATACTTCCACCCAAGATATTTTTATGAAATGTCTACCTAACTCTAGAATTTTCCTTATAATCTAGACCGTCCATTTTTTTAGGCAAATCTTAGCTGTACATTGAGGAGGTGGAAATGGCTATAAATACCACCCTCACCTCATTTGTCAGCACCAAGCAATAATAAAGCATAAGAGCATTACAACAAAGCTCTTCTAAAGTTCTCTCGTGCTCTCTTCCATATTTGGCTTTTATTTTCGCTCCAATATTTTTCTAGGCTTACTTAGCTCATCTTAAACACTCAAGGGTGACTAAGTGCGGCGCCGATAGGTATAGCAAAATCCTATCTCCGTGACAGGTGGTATGGCCTTTAAATCTGGAACCCGATGCAGAAGGTGTAGAAAAAGGGGGTTTGGACACGCTACCCATAGAGGACTGGGGTGGTACATGTCGTGGCTGAGTAAGTGGGCAGTCTCTGGCATAATGTCCAACCTGGTAACATCAAAAGCAAACGGTAGCATCAAAATTACATCCTCCTTTATGAACTTTACCACATCTTTGACAAGCAGTTACACTAGATTTGCTACTGCTCGTACTGTACCCACTACTGGAACCGCCGGTATAAGTACTTTTTCTCGGCCAAAGTTTCTTCTTATCTTTCCTTCTACCAGTACTTCCCTTTCCTTGGAATTGAGAACGTGAAGACTGTGTACCCACCGCAAAAGATCCACTCATTCCTGGCACACCCAAATTCCCAAGGGGAGGTACTGTTCTGCTAGCTCTTCTGCCTAGATTAACCCCGTCAGAAATGTATTTAGTTTCCATCTGTCTAGCTGAGTCTACTACGGCATTAAAATCCTATTCCCTTTGCTAAAACAGAGTGGCATATATTGCATTCAACCCGCTAATAAATCTGTATATTTTTGTGCTTTCATCAGGTATGGATCCCGGAGCATATCTACTTAACTCTATGAACTTGGTGGCGTACTCATCCACTAACATATCTCCCAGAACTAAGGATTCAAATTCCCTCATTCTGGCTCTTCTAGTTCCTTTCGACATGAAACGATTCATAAACAAAGTAGAAACTGTTGCCAGGACATCCCAGTGGAAGAAGGCTGAACATAATCCCGAAACCATATTTCTGCTATTCCTTCCATTCTACAGCCCGTAAACACGATGGATCTCTCATCATCACATCTCAGCTCAATACAAAATTCTCTAATTCTAGCCAAAAACATATGAACGTCCTCAGTCCCTGTAAATTTAGGTGGCTTGTACCAGATGAATCTGTCATAAAGTGTATCATTAGCAGTTCTCTGTATAATGGGGGGTGGAGCCAGCTGGAATGGCTATGCTACAGGTTCAGGTATGGGAGGTGGCATCTGGGGTTGTTGCTGCTGTTGTTGAGCCTGAAAGAATTGTTGTTGCTGCATTAACATATTATTCATCGCAGCTATAGCCTGCTGAAGCCCGGTCATTAATGTGTTCATTTCTATAGGATTTCCAGCCATATTTTCCTCATTTCGATTTTTCTGAACACCCTCATCTTGATTATGTACATTTCTAGCACGTCTACCCCTTCAGAGTCTAGGGATAGCTGGATGCCTAGAAGAGGCTTCATCTAGAGCATCTTGCTCCGCGTTATCGAGTGCTCTTCTCCTAGTATTCACCATGCTGAAATTCAAAGTATAAAACGAAATTTATTAGAGCATAACAAGTCCAATCGTACTAACGTCAATTATATCTTTAGCCTAGCTTAATATATGACTCTAAAGGTAATCATGCTGAAATTTAAGAGGCAAAATGATACTATATCAAGACGTGACAGAAATAACTCTGCAGTCATTTCTAGACTTATAGACTTATGCTCTGATACCACCTTTGTCACGACCCGAATCCGTGGGCCGGACCGGCACTAGAGCCCAGGTAAGCATAAGGCCCCCGAGGCCCGTAGTAAGCCTATCTTTCAACTCATGCATGCCACACAGATTATTAAAAACGGTAAGCCCATATAAATTAGGATATATATATTAATGATAATAATAAGAATAATTTCACAATCATGGCCCAGTCTCAATTATCTTGAATACAATTTAATCGGGGCCTAATCACATTAGGTCACATTCGTAATATGGGCTACCAGTTCACATGCACTTAATTAAACAACAAGATCATCCAATTAAAAAAAATACACAATACCCTACGACTGCGGAGTTCAACAATAATTTGAGAGTAAAATAGTGTACATATTTAATAACACAAATTAGTTAATGATAATAATAACAGAAAAAAGTTATAAATTTACTTTGGTAGCTCTGCGAGGAAAATTGCAGAGTTTCAGTCGGTTCAGCAGCTTTCTATTACTTGAGAAGTTTGGACAGAGAGGGGGGTGAGTTTTGCAACTCAGTGAATAATAATAAATAATACACATCATACACATTCACGCATAAGGCACTCTATTATTCTAAAATGAGCATACTACAATCAATCATATGGCACAAAACCAACACCCACAAGTAATGTCACCTTTAAATAATCAAGCAAGTGGAAATTGGTCATTGGCGTCACCTAAAACCCCAATGAGTCGTCCTCACACATGGCTCGCCCTCTCATACATGTGCATGAGGGAGCCGATCCCCCATACCTGGCCGACCGGTCTAATCCTCACTTGACTAGCCCTCTCATTGTTTTTCCATTTTCTCTTTTCTTTTCCATACCAACAGAAGGCAACCCGGTCGTCTCCGTCAAATCTAGATCATCAGGCACACACAACAAGAGGCCACCCTGCGGGCTACCATCAAATCCAGATTATCAGGTGCGCCCAATAAGAGACCACCCTGTGGTTTTCCATATCATCCAGATCATATCATCAGGTGCACACGGGGTGCCGATCTCCCATATGGCCAACGGTCTCGTAGACTGCCCTCACAAACCCATGGTGACCCACTTCATCCCAATTCCACACATACAAGGCACAATAATTCACAGCACAAGTAATCAAGCAATTCACTTTACATAACACACAAATTCATCTCAATGCACAACCGTTAATATATAGTAACATATTATATTTATAAAATATACATGAAATATCTGAAGCTCTAACTCTGATTTTGACCAGGTGGAGCAATAGATGGGCCCGGACAATCTAAGAAATTTGAGAATACAAAGAAAGAATTTATATCAGACAAAGGACTTATTAAATTAAAGAATCAAGAAGTTGATCTAATAAACTATCTACGTATTTAATTTCTAAAAATTAAACTAGTTTTTATCGAAATTTCGGCAGCATCTCTCCTAAAAATTGGACGATCCACCTGTTAGAATATCAACAATTTATCAAATTTCAACTCAATCCACACGGCCCATCCGTCGGGCAATCAATCATATCAATTTCCCATCCTCCTTCAATCTCAACATCACTACACAACCAAAACTATAATTTACAATAACATTACATCTAAACTACCTTAATCCACACTTACATGCCATTAACGTTATTGTCAAAATTCCTAAATCAAATTTATTTGGTACTAATCTTAAATTAGCCTTAATTAATCAAAGTATTTTAATCAAATCTATACTTATACTATATAGATCAACACTAAGAATTAAATTAACTTGATTTTCCATAAATACTAGAAATCAATTAAATTCCTGGAAAAAAAAAACCAGAGTCAGTCTCAATACCCAAAACCAAGCGTTGTCATAAATCACTTGGCCAGAGACAGTGGTGCTCGCTGGAGTCGCTTGACCACGCAAGGTTCATCGGAAAGTCGAAGTGAGCGCCGAACCTATCGAGACAAAATTGTCTCTAGCGTTCCCGTCGATCCAAGAGGGAAGTTGCGCCGTTCACCGGAATCGCGAGCAGGAGAGAGCGGCGATCAAAGCAGGGGTGTTGGCGCTGCTGGGTTCCCTGAGAGTGATCACGAAAGGGAAAGAAAGAGAGATGCAGCGGCAATGGCACGATGGAGGCTCTTCGGCGTGACAAAAAGGGTCATTGAGTTCGCCGGAGTTGCAACGACTTCAAGCTGGTAGAGTCGCGGCTGCTTTGGTCTTCACGCTCGCCTGAAATAGTGACAGAAGGAGAGGGGTAGGCGGCGGCAACGTGTTGATGGCGCGAGAGGATCGCCGACAACTGGGAATGCGCAAAACGGGGAAGAGGGGTGAGGTGAGCATTGGAAATAAGAAGAAAGAGGGAAAATTCTAGAAGGGTTTGGGTGGTTAGGTTCGATTCAGGTTTGGTTCGGTTCAAATCATGGTTTTCAATTGATTTTTGATTTTTCAATTGGTTTTGTTCGGGTTATCAACTATACAAATCATATATTTACATTTAATTGGTTAGATAAATTTTCTAGGGTGCCAGTTTATTAAAATTTAAATGAAAAGTTTTGAAAATAAAAATTCGGTTGTTTCAGTAGCTATATGATCGCGACCTATGAAAACCATACCGTGTCAAAAAAAATTTTAGTGCCATGTACCAGGCTCATGGTGCTTGCCGTAAATCGTAACTTGCCTTTTTCAATTTACAAACATGATTAGGATAATCATGATGAATAAAGCTCTTAAGTTGACTCGTATATACCTCATCATCAAGCTTCCCTTGCAAAAAAGCTTTGTTTATGTCTAATTGATGTAAAGACCATTCGTGTTGTGCTGCAATTGTGAGAACTAGCCCAACTGTAGCTGGTTTAATAATGGAACTGAAAGTGGATAGATAATCAATTCCCGAATGTTAGGGGAACCCCTTTGTAATAAGTCAGCTTTATACTTATCTAGATCACCATTGGCCTTGTATTTGATCTAAAAAGCCATTTACAACCAACAATATTTTGAGAAGGATGTCTAGGAACCAATTCCCATATCTGATTGCGAATTAGTGCATTGAGTTCATCTTGCATGGCAACACGCCAATGTGTATCTTTTTTAGCTTGGATAACACTAATGGGAAGGTTAGAGTGTGGTTGCAACTACTAGATAATCAAAAAAAGTTTTAGGTTTAAAGATATTATTTTGTGACCAGGTGCTAATGTGATTTTGTTGGAGTGGTGTTGCTTGTGTGGTTGGAATTGATGGACAAAGGTCGACACATGGTGGTGCAATAAGTTCTGTTAAAGTGAAATGACCCAAAAAAATTTTTTCAAAGATTTTTCATTTAAAAATTTAATCATAAATTCTAACCAATGAAATTCAATGAAAAATATTTTATTATTGCTAAACCAGACCTATAAACCAATTTGAATTTTTCCAGAACCAAGTGAAATCCCGTAAACCAAGCAAAAATTGAGTTAAATCACTGAATTGGACCAAATCAGTTTGAATCGAACTGGAATAGTCCAAAAACTAGCCATTTCTTCTTTTCTTTTTTTCTCCTTTCTCTTCTTCTTCTTCCTTGGTCGGCAGCGCATCATTCCCCTCTCTCCTCGCTTCCGGCCACCGCTCGACGAGAGCAAGGTGGCGGTCGACTCATCTTGTGCTGTTGGTCACATTTTCGGCCTTCTGTCTCATAGAAAGAGCTTCTGTTGATGAGAATCGGGCTGTTTTCCTTGACAGCTCTTATTCATAAACTTCCTGCAATCTACGTCGTTTTTGGCTGTTGCAGCTTGAAGGGGGGTGCTGATCGCTTCATCTCCTCCACGTGATTGTTTCTCCTCCATCAATTCCGACGACGAAGCTCGATTGACGAAACCACAGGAGCAGCGGCAAGAGGGTGACTCTCGAGCCCATTCCAGCTAGTCAGGGGACTGATCTCGAGCAACTAACGCCAAAAATGGACTCCAAAGTGAAAACCGAGCCAGATGGTGTGAAGAGCACTTGATTCTGAGCAACCACAATTTTCCAGCCATCATAGATGGCCGCGGTAGCGGCGGTCCGGTCGAGAGGCAGAATCATCTCCTCATCATGCGGATTGTGGCATCGTAATCCATTTTTGATTGGTACGCTTTAAGACCCAGTTTCAAATTTTTTTGTATAAATTTCAAATTTAAAATTTTTAGTTGTTTAATTTGATTTCGAATAAATAGATAAATATACTTAATTTTGAAAATTAAGCATACAAGTCATTAGGAATATTTTAGCCTTTATGTTAGATTTGTTGAATGTTTATGTAGATTTAATTAAATAAAAAGAAATTAGATTATTTGAGTAGCTTTATATATAAATAGAATATTTTAGACTTATATAAATAAATTAATTTTGATTAGTTTATGGTATTTATGGTAGCCGATTGCGATTAATTATTTGGTTTAGGATTCAGAATCATTAAGTGCATATATGCGTGTGTGATGGTTGATAAATATTGTCTAAGGCGGATGGGTTGATTTGATTGATTGCCCTACAGATGGGCTGCGTGAATTGAGTAAATATTTAGATGAATGAAAAACGGTTATGGCGAACGGGATTAGTTGTTGTGAATTGCCCGATGGATGGGCTTTGAGAATCAATCGTTGAATTGTAGTCTTAAGCTGCTGGTTTAATCCAATTTTAGGGGAGGTTCTGTCGAAATTTCGCTAGAATCTACGCTAAATATATTTAATGGTTAAGTTAATAGGCTTATTTGGAATAATTCTTTAACCTGATATATTTAAGATAGAGTACTTAATTCAATTCAATTCTCTCCTCTCCTTCGAATGTCATTTCATTTAGATCGTTGTAGTTGTTCACTACTTCAAAGAGTTAGGGCCCAAAATTAGGGTGTTTTTCCTATTTAGCAATGTAAGTAATAATAGGTAGTGTATATAACATATGCATCATACATAAACTCATTACTATGCAACATTTCGTCTTTATTTGTTTATTTATTTATTTACTTTTTTATTTATTTTTCAAGTATTAATTATTATATTGTAGCATTTGCTTCTATATATTTATTAGTAACTATATGTGAATGTCTAATTGTGCACTTGCATTATGATATTTAATTGTTTGATGTACTTGCATATAATTGCACTACTTGATTACATATAACAATGTTCCTTGTTTGTGTGGAGTTGGAATGAAGTGGGTCACCATGGATTTATGAGGACAGTTCTGAAAATGATGAAAATATGGAATTCGATCGTCGGTCATGTATGGGGAGATCGGCGCCCCTGTGTGCACCTGATGTTATGGATTATATGGAAAATCACTGGGTAGTCTCCTGATGGTATGGAAAAGAAAAGAGAGTATAAAAAAATGAATGAATGAAATGAAATGAGAGGACTGATCAAGTGAGGATTAGACCGGTCGGCTAAGTTTCGGGGATCGGTTCCTTGGTGCACACGTCATGAGAGGATGAGCCATGTGTGAAGACGGCTCATCGAGGGTTCTGGTGACGCCACTGACTAATTTCCACATGTTTGATTACTTGAAGGTGTGATTATTTGTGGATGCTGATAATGTGCCATTTGTTTGATTGGATGAGTGCTCATTTTAATATTTCAGGAAGCATTTAGTGTGAATGCTTGTGTTATGCATTAATTATTATTCATTGTTAAGCTCACATTTCTTTTGTTTAAATTCTTCCAGGAAGTAGATTCTTTTGCCTGGCTAGAGCTCTGTCTCCTTCCCCGCAGAGCTAGAAAATTAACTTTTCGAATTAGCAGTATTTAATTATATACCTATATGTACTAAAACCTATTTATACTTATCTGTTAGTGAACTCCGCAATTGTAGGATTGCAACTGATAAAATGCATGAGGAGGTTTAGTTATTTATTTTTGTGAATGCATAAATCTGTTAGCCCACATTAAGGATGTTTTGTATTATAATTGGGGCCAAACTATAAAATGTTTAAGACTTTACATTTGGGCCAAAGTATAATACAATTATGAGATTTATTGTGCAGGGCAATATGGACCGAATGTTTGAAATTTATATTTATATGGTTAAATTTTAGTGGTTCAGGCTTACTACGGGCCTGGGGAGCCTTAAGCTTACCTAGGCCCTAGTGCAGGTCCAGCCTATGGAAACGGGTCGTGACATGAAGGTGGAGACTGGTGCAACATAGGGGAGAGAGATGCAGTTGGATTAGAAATTGGTGAATTAGTCAAATTTAATGATGAGAGAGACTTACTCGATATTTGATCTGATTAAGAAGATTCTGAACCAAGAGATGCGTCCTTTGACATGTCGCTAATAGGTTGATTTATATGGCCAATCAATTTGAATGTCATTCTCATGATTTGAGGAAGCAAAATAGGAGAGATGGTGTCACAGGAATTAGTATTAAGGGCTGAAGTTTTACCTGAGATTGAGGAGACAAATTTGGTGAGATCATGCTAAGATGGTACAGTTGGACAAGGCTGAAGATTTTTGAATTGAGATTGATAAGGAAAGTCAAAGAACAAGACATCCCTAGAGAGATATATTTTTTAGGAGAGTGTGTCAAAGCATTAATATCTATGATATTGACTACGAAAACCTAAATACATACAAGTGTTAATCTAGGTTCTAGCTTGTGTTTAGTATAAGGTTTTATCCAGGGGAAGCATAAGAACCAAATGTTTTAATTTTGGAAAGAGAAGGATCTAATTAAAATAGAACTTGATAAGGAGAATGTGACAAAAAGTTGCTTGTGGAGAGTCTATTAATGAGGTATGCAGCAGTAGTGCATGCAAAAGACCATAGATAATATGGCAAAGATGCTTGATGTAATAGTGTCCATGTTGTTTCAATAATATGACAGTGTTTCTGCTCAGCTTGAGCTACCCATTGTGGTGTATAAGGAGGTGAAAGAAGGTGTTGTATCCCATTTTGAGCAAGAAAATTTTTTAGAGCAATAAACTCACCCCACCATCCGAATACACACACACACAATTTTGTATTAAAATAATTTTCCACAATTGACTTGAAAGTGAAAAATATCTTAGCAACATCACTTTTATTTTTTATCAGGTAGAGCCAAATGTATTTAGGAAACTGATCAACAAAAATGAGATAGAATTTGTTCTTGTCAATGGATTCCATGAGAGAGGAACCCCAGACATCAATATAGACAATCTTAAGAGGTTTATAGCTTGTCAAAGAATTAATCGAGAATGAAAGTCTAGTACGTTTATTACAGCAACAAGAATTATAATACTTGAAATCATGCGATTGAGAAAAAGGTAAAGAAAACGAATGAATAACAGATTTTAAAACTCTAAGATTAGGGTGTTCTAGATGACGATGCCACAAAATTAAACTTGGAGGAAAGACAACTAAATTGGTGGTGATGCGAGGTGTTCTTGGAGTTGGCTATAATTTTGGCTAGACATACAAATTATTCTTATTCAGCTCGCGTAGTAGATGCATCCCCGTGTTCAGTGCCTTCACAATAAATCAAGGGGAAAGAATTCAATAGAGGAATTATTTGCTGGCAAAAAGTTAGAGACAAATATCAAATTTTCCTTTATATCAAGTCCTCACAAAATATTATGTAAAAAAAAAAAAGTTTTGGAGGTTGTAGGTAGAGAGACAGAACCTATGTATGTAATGCTATATTGTTACCACTGCCCATAGTGATACTTTCACCGTCAGAATAGTCATGAGCTGGAATGAGATTCAATGATTTATCAGTGACATGATGATTTGCTCCGGTGTCCAGTACCTAAGGATTAGTATCATTGTATGTGTTTGTAGCAAACATGGCCATTGCGTTAAAGAGATTATGAGACTTGGAGCGACACACACTGGCAACATGGACAAATTTTCCACAAAGTTGACATTGCACTGTGGATTGAGAATTATTTGGAGGAGAAAGACACCATGATTGTGAATGTTTTGATTAAGGACGCTAGGATTGTGATAAGTGTTGGTTATAGTATGGCCTTGGAATGCCACATTAAGGAGGGTGAGAGTAATAAGATTTCTAAACGGAGCGATGATTCCAAAAGTGATTTGGCCTTGGGGTGGAATTATGAGGACCACATGCTTGTGCAACTTGACTGAATGAAATAAACTCTCCAGTTATAAATCTGCAACTTCATCTGCCAAACCAACAGACCATATTCATACTTGAAGAATCGGAACCTATAACATGTTATCCAATGAGACCATGTATCGAGAATGACACTAATTGGATACTTAAGAAAGTGCTCAACCGATTAAGAAGCAAAAAGTCTGCTTTACAGAGATTTCCCAGAACACTACTTGTGGAATAAGTAAGGAAGAGTATGGTCTAAGAGGAAGAAGAGACAAGTAATATACCAAGAGAAGGCTGCGAATCCAATAGTGAGGGAAAGGTACTACTTCAGACTACTCTTAAACCACGTAAAGGGCTCAAAATCATTTGATGACCTGCTGACAATAATAGACAATGTGCAATGCACGACATTTAAGGACTCAACACTAAGAAGGGGACTACTTGAATTAGATTAGAAAACATCGAATTGCATACGTGAAGTAGTGGCACACCAGATGCCAAGATAATTAGGAAATTCTTCACTACCATATTATGTAATGATTCCTATGATGCAATGTTAAAAGATTTCAACAGGGTGCACCCAAACTCAATAGATACATAGATCTCATGCACATTGAAGAGTGTAGAGTACCAGTAGCGGAGTATAGGGAAAGAAATCAAGATGTACGATTTTGCTGAGATACCATAATGTCAATAGCAATAAGCAAATAGAAATACAATAGAAATAACATGTGAAATGACCATCAAAATACTACAAATGGATATATATGGGATACAAAAATTGAATCCTGAGTAGCTCCATGCATATTAAACCATACTAGAGAGGGTGAACTTAAACAACAATGGGGTGTTCTTTATGGATAGACTAGGGGGTACAGGTAATACATTCTTATATCGAGCACTTCTTAAAAACTTAAGGTCAAAAGGAATGATAATACTTGGCACAGCAACCTTAGGAGTCGCAACATCAATTATGTCAAGAGGCAGGACTGCACACTTGCAATTCAATATACTATTGAGCTTAATAGAATCCAGCCTATGCGGCATATCAAAATAGAGCGGTAAGATGGAATTAATTTACATGGCAAAGCTTATTATAAGGGATATGGTGTTGTAATAGCTTGTTTAATATGATTGTACGTGAGATAAAATGTTATCCGACATTAGGAAAATACAAAAGCTAAATTGTGTTTATAGTATGAGATATTGTAGTTCAAAAACAAGATGATTTGGAGGGAATCCAAAATTTCATAAAATAATAGTAAATGTCAAAAGATGGCACTTGACACTAGCAGGTTTTATTTTTTTATTATATAAATAATTTTATTTAATTTTGAACTTTTTAATAAACAACTGTAATTTACAGTTTTTGTCTGCGTGAAACGTTGTCATTAAACAGGTTTGAAACGAATAGGAAACTGTTGTTCTTTGTTATCTATAAAAACATTCACTTTTAATTTACAACTAACGTTGTTTGTATCTTTCTCTCTTATTTTCTTGTTCAAAATTTCTTAGGAAAATCTTAGAAATATTGTTGTCAGCAATTGTCAGACTTTGTTATAGTGGGTGCAATTAATTCCTAAAAGAAAGTATTTCTTTCACACATTAAAGCTAGATCAAATACCGACTTTCATAATAATTTTTAGGAATTAATTATGGAATCGAAAGCTATTTCTATTATGAATCAATAGTTTGTCCGACTTGATCGGTTTGATGAAACGAATTTTATTCATTGGAAAGACAAGATGCTTTTCTGCTTCTCGTAAAATATCATACATATTGGATCTCAGTCTGCGTGATCTTGTTCAACCAACACCTGTAGATAATGATCAAATTAATAAAGAGCATAAGAAGAGGGAGGAAGGTGAATTGATGTGTAGAGGCATATTCTCAACAACCTGTCCAATAGGCTCTATGATGTTTTCTCTACTATTTCATCTCCAAAAGAAATATGGAAGGTGCTAGAGTATAAATACAACACAGAAAAATAAGGTGTGGATAAATTTCTTATTATGAGTTATTTTGAATTTATGATGGTTGATAATGTACATGTTATGGATCAAGCCCACGAGTTGCAAGTCCTTGTGTATAAACTGAAAGATTTAAAGGTAGTTGTTCCTAAGTCATTATAAGTAGGAGGGATAATTGTAAAACTTCCTCCTAATTAGAATGATTATAGGAAGAAACTACTTCATACTACAAAAGATTTTTCTCTTGAACAAGTTCAAAAACACCTATGAATTGAGGAAGAAACTAAAGTCTGTGTCAAATGTGTTGTTTCTCTCTCCACAATAAAAGTTAATAATGTTAAGGGAAACTAGAACAATGAGAATAAGAGAAAGTATTATGATATAGTAGGTCCATCAAATTCAAATAGTTTTAACTTGAAAAATCCAAAAGAAGGGGAAGACTTATTATAACTGTGGTAAAAAGGCATTACAAACATGAGTGCAGGTTTCTAAAGAAATGAAAGAAACATAATAATTCTGCCCAAAATTCTAATAAAGAAAATGTGGTTGAGTTGGAAACTCAAGACCTTGTTGTAATGGTTCCTAATTTGCATATTGGAATGGTTATTGAACTTCATATGGCTGCTTCTAAAAGCACAACTGAATGGTGATATGATTCTGGTGTCACAGTCCATATATGCAATAATACATCATTGTTAAATCTTATGAAGATGCAAAAATTGGACAAGAAGTTTCAATGAGTAATTATGGTGCTGCAAACATAATGGGCAAGGGAGCTGTTGAATTGGATTTTATTTATAAAAAGAAATTATTGTTGGTTAATGTCTTGTATGTACCTAACACGAGATAAAAATCTTGTTTCTGCTAGTTTAGTTTGTAAGAAAGGTTTTAAGACTGTCTTAGAATCTGATCCAAAAATTATGTCTAAGAATGGATTGTTTGTAGGTAAGGGCTATGCTTGTGATAGAATGTTAAAAACTTTTTATTAACAAAGTTGAATCTTCTAATTATATTGTTCAATTAATCTTTATCATTATGGTGAAATAGGCTTGCAAACGTTAGTTTCAGATTATTGAAATTTATATCTAAACATGGATTAATTTCATATAATCATGATAAAAGAAAAACGTGTGAAGTTTATAATCAAGCCAGAATGATTAAAAAATCATTTCCTAAAGTTAAAACAAACACGGAATTGTTAGATCTTTTACATTCAAATATTTGAGAATTAAGTGGCATATTAACTAGAGGAGGAAATAGATACTTTATTACTTTTATAGAAGATTCCTCTAGGTATAGTCATGTCTATTTAATGAAAAGTAAAAAATTCAAGCTTTCCAAATGTTTAAGAATTATAAATCTGAAGTTGAAAATTAAAAGGGAAAAAAAATTAAAATATTGAGAAGTGATAGGGTGGTGAGTATTTTCCATTAGGGTTTTCTAACTTTTATGAAGAAAAAGGAATAATTCATCAAACAAGTGCTCCATATACATACCAACAAAATGGGCTGGCAAAAAGAAAAAATTGTAC
Organism: Jatropha curcas; assembly: GCF_041381405.1. NCBI lineage: Eukaryota > Viridiplantae > Streptophyta > Magnoliopsida > Malpighiales > Euphorbiaceae > Jatropha > Jatropha curcas. Next base: position 20,911,627 of record NC_143152.1, on the reverse strand, counting down.
TTTGGTAGACATGCTCAATGTAATGTTAGTTAATTCAAAATTGCCAATAAACTTATAGGGTAAAGCTTTGGTCACGACATGTCATATACACAATAGAATTTATTCAAGAAAATATAAAATTTCTCCATATGAGAATTGGAAAAATAAAAAGCCAAATCTAAATTATCTTAGAATTTAAGGTTGTTTAGCATTTTATAAAGTCCCTGATCCAAAGAAAATGAAATTAGGACTTAGAGCATTGAAAGGAGTTTGTGCTAGGTATGCAAAAATTTAAAAGTTTATAGAATTCTAGATTTAGATTCCAATGTGATTGTAGAGTCAAGAAATGTAAACTTTTTGAAAATAAATTCCACAATGATTCACAATCCATTCAAGAATATTCTGACACCCTATGCGAATCCCACATCGACTAAGCATGAAGTGGAAGTAATATACATGAGTAAAGACAAGCCTAAACTAACAAGAGGCCTTTTTGGCTATGAGGTGGTTCTAGCCCAGGAATAAATCCGTGTAGGCCTAAGTGGATTTGGCCCAAAGCGGACAATATCATGCTAAGCCTGAGACATTTTAGACTTGGTATCAGATCCAAACCTTGTCCCTTTGGTTGATGTCAGGGAAAAACTCAGCGAGAATGCTGAGTCCCTAAGGGGGCGTGGATGTGACAGCTTAGGTGAATCCCACATCGGTTAAGCACAAGGTAGAAGTGATGTACATAAGAAAGAACAAGCCTTAGACTAGCAAGAGGCCTTTTGGGCTATGAGGTGTTTCTAGCCAAAGAATAAATCCGTGTATGCTTGAGTTGGTTCGGCCTAAAGCAGACAATATCTTGTTAGGCCTGGGACGTTACAAATATGCTAATGGCAATGTATTTGTTGTTGATCCAGGAATTTTTTTTCTAAATTTATTTAACCAGTAACTGAACCAAGAATTACTTCTGAACCTAGTTCTAGCACAAATCAAAATATTGAATCTAGTTCTAAAAATAAAAGTAATCCTCCTATTGAAATTAGGAGGAGTCAACGTGCTAGAGTCTTTAAAGAATGATCAGATTTTATTTCCTCTCAATCCCTTGTTTTTCTAGTAAAAGGCAATAGGATTAAAGTACTTAACAAAATTCTAATTTTGTTAAATGTAGAGAATGATCCTAAAATGTTCCAAGATGCAATGCATTCTAGGGATAGATTATTTTGAGAAGAAATATAATATAGATGGTTCCAAATGAATTGTCTATAAATGGGTTTTCAAAAGAAAATATAATATAGATGGTTCAATATAAACATTCAAAGCATGACTGATAGTAAAAGAATTTTAAACAAAAGTAATGAATAGATTATTTTGACACTGATGAACCAATAGCTAGAACAACATCCATTAGAGTACTTTTAGCATTAGCTTCAATATAAAATGTCACGCCCAACTCCAACTACTAAAGGAATTGTCCGCTTTAGATCAGGTCAATTTCATCCTATACTAGATTGGCAAGACTCGCATGGTTTTGTCCCGCAGGTGAAATGGAAAACTTTCCATGAGGTCACCCATCCTAAGATTTCATTACGCAAGCACGCTTAAGCCTAGAGTTCTTCTAACTCTACAAGTCATTCCACTAAAAGGCACCTCTGATGATTAGTTTTTCCCTTTTCGATAAATGATCTAATTCATTCCTATGTCCCGCATTCCAATACCCATAGCTAGCCTGCCATCCTAGAAGCTAACCAGGAGTTTTGCTATACCCGCCCTCTTAGGATTGCTTTGTCGGGTCGGGATGTCATATAAAACTTATTCATTCATCAAATAGATGTTAAAACTGCTTTTTTGAATCGTGATTTTGATGAAGTTTATATGGAGTAACCTGAGGGTTTTCTTCTACCAGGATATGAAAATAAAGTTTGTAATTTAGTTAAATCTTTAAAACGATTAAAACAAGTACCCAAACAATGGCAAGAAAAATTTGATTCTGTAATCTTAAAATATGGTTTCAAGCATAATAGTGCTGATAAATGTGTTTATTCTAAGTTTACAAATGATTTTGGAATAATCACGTCTCTATGTAAATGACATTCTAATTATTGGAACTAACATGTTGAATGTAAATAATACGAAGAAGTACCTTACCTCACAATGTAAAATGAAAGATTTAAATGACATAGATATAATCTTAAGTATCAACGTAAGAAAATATAGTGGAGGTTTGCTCTTTGTCAATCTCATTACATAGAGAAGGTAATAAATAAATTCAAACATTTGAATATTAAGGAAGCAACACTTTGTATGACATATCATGCAAAGGAACTAAGAGAGATGGTAGAGTAGTAACACAACTCGAATATGCAAATGCTATAGGCAACTTGATGTATGCTATGCATTGTACAAGACCTGATATTGCTTTTACAGTGTGTAAATTGGCAAGATATACCAGTTATCATGGTATAGAATATTGAAAAGCAATAATAAAGGTACATGGATACTTAAAAAGAACTATGAACTTAGGATTATTTTATAAAAAGTTTCCAGTGCTATTAGAAGGTTATACCTATGCTAGTTGGATTACTAGTATTGATGAAAATAAATCTACATCTAGTTGGATTTTTATGTTAGGAGGTAGTGCTATTTCTTGGGGATTAAAGAAACAGACGTGTATAACACATTCCACTGTGGAATTCAAGTTCATAGCACTTGGGGAAGTAGGTAAGGAAGCAGAATGACTGAGAAATTTATTATTGGATGTAAAGTTGTGGCCGCAACCAATGCCAGCTATTTTCTTATACTGTGATGGTCAAGCAACTATGTCTAGAGCTTATAGTAAGATCAACAATGGAAAATCTATACACATTAGCTTGAGACATGAATATGTGAGGCAATTGATTGATGATGGTATAATAACCATTTTATGTTAGGTCTTGTAATAACTTGAAAGATTCATTTATTAAAGAACTCTTGAGAGATCTGATACGAAGTACATATGTAGATTTAGGTTTAAGACCATTTGGATAGATTTCCTAAAACCTTACTTTTCTTAGCACATTACTAATGAAGAGTTTAAAGGGTCATAACAAATTATTAGTAAAGGAACTAAAAAATAAATTTGTGGTCATTTAATGATACATAAGAATTAGTTATAGTTCAATAAAGGAGGATGAGTAATGACACTCTTAATGAAGTAATTGTTTAATATAAATAAGGACTTCACCTATATGAACATGAGAAGTGGTGCTGCTTCAACAATAATAAATTATAAATGTTCGTGAATTCTGGATGTAGCAGAAGGCCATATGCGCTATTATAATCTATGAACTTCTAGTTAAAAAGAATTTTCATTTTGTATACTATTTTCGATTCTAGAATAACAAATTTGGGTTTAAGCTATAAGCTACCTGTGATTTTTTAGAATTTTGATGTACTTATACTAATAAAAAGGTTTAAGTCGAACGATGCCTTTTATATGCATGAAAATATGAATAAACCTAATTAAACAAGCTAAGTGGGGGATTGTTGTAATAGTTTGTTTAATATGGTTGTACGTGAGAAACAAAATATTATCCCACATTTAAAAGCTAAATTATGTTTACAGTATGAAATATTGTAATTCAAAAATAAGTTGATTTGGAGAAATATTTTGGAGGAAATCCAAAATTTCATAAAATAATATTAAATATTAAAAGATGGCACTTGCCCCTTGCCACTTGGCACATGTGCGTGTGGATTTCAATAGTATATTTTATTTTATTATTTTTATATTATAACTATAATTTTATTTAATTTTGAATTTTTAATAAATAACTGTAATTTACAGTTTTGTCTGTATGAAACGCTACCAAAGAACAGTCTATAAATGACTAAAAAGTTATTGTTTGCATCTATAAAAACGTTCCCTTCTAATTTACAATTAACGTTGTTTATATCTTTATCTCTTATGTTCTTAGGAAAATCTCAAAAATATTGCGGTTTACGATTTTCAAGCTTTATTGTATCCTGAAGGAATATTGTCATTACCCTGCAGTATTTACAGTGGGGCAATTAATTCCTGAAAGAAAGTGTTTCTTTCACACCTCAAAGCTAGATCAAATATCCATTGTCATAACATGAGGTACCCATAGCAAAAAAGACTAGCAATAGAGATTGTAGATAGAAGTATGAGAGATATAATGGAAAGTTTAAATTGTTTAAAGGGAAGCAATTATACTCAAAGGGGATTTCATATAGTCCTACTGGTCATGCCTAAAGCTACAAGACAATAAATAGTGAGTGCAAGTCTTGTGAAGTCTTATCTATGCAGAGTAATGGAAATGTTGTGATTAATAACAAATATGAGAATACCAGAGTTATGGAAGGTAATGGAGAGCAAGAATAGATAGGTATTTTTGAGAATTCTTACCTTGAGTTGGTGATAGAGAAGAACCAGCAAATAATGAGGGAAACATAACAATACCAGAAGAGATGGTAGCAAAGCATTGTAATGATACAGTCAGCGAGAGATCATTAATTTATAAAGTATTCCCAACGCTTCAAGAGAACACAAGCTCCGTCAAGTATAAGACTAGCCATGCAATCCTAGCAATAAAAACGAATATGTCGACGGCCTAAATCAGAAGATGATAGAGATGTTCCCTTGACAAAGCAAGATCTACAATAATTTTGATAAAGCAATAGATGACATAAGCAACTATTACTAAGAGGAATTTTTGAACATTTTATTGTCAAATGCACCCTCCACATGAGCTAGAACTGAGAGTGAACTGATTGATAATACTATTGAGGAATTTGGATGCTTCGAACGGACTATACAATGGAACTAGAATGATACGCAAAAATTTTGGAACTAATGTAATCCATACGGAAATAATAGTTGGACAGCACTCTGGGAAGCAAGTATTCTTATCCGGAATACCTCTCTTACTGCAGAAAATGAAGGATATCCATTCCATTTCAAGCGAAGCAATTTCCAATCATTCTTGTTTCCCGATGACAATAAACAAAGCTAAAGAACAAACAATATCAAATGTGAGTGTCTATTTGCACCTTTGTAATTTTCTGACATGGACAACTCTATGCGGCACTATCAAGAGGGATATTGATGTCCATAACAAAGGTTCTTGTCAAGTCGATTAAGGAAAAAAGAACGACACAACATACATGAAGAACATCATCTACAAGGAGCTCTTGCTACCAAATAGGTGATAAAATATATTCAAAATTTTCACCAATAATGGTAAAATATTATATTATTCAAAATAATAAAGATAGTGACTTGAAATTTATAGTTAAATGATGCTAAAACATTTATTAATTTAGCAGCAGGAAGAAGGAGATTGTGATACTATTAGATTGTACAACTTCAAATTCACCTAGCCAACTCTGTATGACTTTCTTTCTCTCTCTCAAGTTCTAATTTTTTAAGTTAGATTGTGATACTATTTTAAGACCTAATATGACTTATGTTACTCATAAAGGCTATTTTTTTTCTTAGTTTTATCATCTCTCACCTCTAACCATGCAAAAATGAGTAGACTCACAATGAAAACCAAAAAATATGGACAAAAGGACCACCTAGTTTGACGGTTTAAAATTTCGGAGACTACTTATTAGCTTTACCAAACTATAGGGATGAAGTAGTTATTTAGGCTAAACTTCAGGGACTAAATAGTACTTTTCTCTAATAAGATTATGATTTTCAATTTAGAGAGAAAATGTTAACAAATTTTTCTCTCTAATAGCTCTCATTATATTTTGTTTTCCTTTTAAAAATTAATTTATAAAAGTTGAATATTTTGAAGAGAGAAAGAGAAATAGTTTGTTGTGGTGTTGTTAAGTGATATTTTTTCTTAACAAATTTAAGTTTTATGCAAGATTGGTGAAGTTTGGGTTTAAAAATTTTGGGGTTTGAGAATTTCTTGATGTAAGTTTTAATTGATGATTAAAAAGGAAAATTATGTAAAAATTAGATTTTCCATAAGGTTCTAATCATTTTGGTGGTTATGTTGAAGATATTGAGATAACCCGATTTTTTTGTCACCGCAAGCAGCGGCACTAGCGACATTCCGACAAGACAAAATTGATTTAAGAAGAAAATGTGAGTCCCGTATATGTATGGCACAACCCAAGAGGGGGGGTTAATTGGGTTTTCTAAAAATAAAAATTTGACTTTTAAAACAAAACTCAAAATTCTACCTATAGCGGAAAAGTAATGAACTTGTGATAATAAGTTATTGACTAGAACTACCTCACAATGTTCTATTCAGAGAAAAATAGAAAGACTTTGCAAACTGCAGCTATCAATTAGAACTGTTTCACAATGTCTTATTTAATATCAAAATTGCTTTATCATGGAAAGCTATTTTGATTTAAACTTCCACATAAAGTTTAGAAAAACATGCAAGACTGTGCAAGAGACAATTATTGAAAATTGAACTGCTTCACAAAGCTTTAATCAAGTTTAGAAAACTGATTGGAAACCCAAATAGTGAAATATACTGAAAATGGAAGAACAGTTTAGAACTTCGTATATTCACTTAGTAGAAGTCCAGAGTTCTAATTTTCAGAAAAGATAAAGCTTATTTCAGATTAGAACATTAAAAAACATAAACAACTTTAGCATTTCTAAAATATAACTGAACTGTAAAAATAGTATCAAGCAAATCTTCAGAAAGTAAAAAGATTTAACACGGTGATTTATAGTGGTTCGGCACTAACTCGCCTACATCCACTCCCCAAGACTCATCTTGAGATCCTCAACTATGTTATCTCTTTTTAAGGGTAAGAGATAAACCAACAGTACAAGGCAATAGATCAACACCTATATCTACCCTTTGTCCCACTAGATTTTCCAAAGGTTCTAGTTAACCTCAACCCTTTCTGTTTTTGGTAGAGTACAGAAACTCAATTCAAGACATTAGAATCTCTCTCATGGAGAAGGTTGCTTGATAACCTATTCCCAATAACTTTTCACCTAAGCTATTACACAAACGTTTATCAAATAGAAACCTGTCTACTAAAGATTACAGAATCTAAATAGACAGAAAGAAATGCAAGTATAAGCACAGGAAAAACAGCTTTTAAGATTAGAAAATCATTTAGAAAACAGAACTGTTTTACAAAAGAAGTTGTTTATAAAATTTCTTTTCTCTTTTAAAGATAAAACAAAACGTATCAAGATGAAAAGAAATAAAAAAGGGGTAGAGAGTAAGTTTTGAGGGATAAAAGATTTGATCAATGGACGAATACTCTTAAAAAGAAAACTCTTTTCTCCACGTCTTTCAAAAACGAAAAGAGTTTTTATAGAGAGGGCTGTGACTCTCGTTTTTAGAAAGTGAATATCTCTTTTTTAAATCAGAATACTGACTTTCCTTATTTAGAAGATATGGAAATCTTTGTTACCAAATCTTGTGAGTCAACATTCTATCTTTTTGATAAGCGAATAAGAGAAAATCTAACTTTAAAAATAAAGATTTTCGAAAATAAATATTTGAAAATCTTTTTCGAAAGATTTATTTACCAAAAATGATTTAAGATAGAATCTTCCTTCGTTTAGGTAAGAAAATAAAATCAAGATTTTGGATCTCTTTAAAAAGTTTGTTTCCGAAAATGAAGTACATAAGAATTTTATTCGATTTATTCTTATTAGCAAAATCGTTTAAGACAAAGTCTCTTCAATTTAGGTAATTGAATATTTCGAACCATAAAAAAAACATTTCCGAAAAACTAAAACAAGCTTTTTCTAAGATTTTTATTATCAAAAATGTTTGAGGCAAGATCTCCTCCATTTTAGGTAAGATGATCAAGGAACGAAAGAAAAGGCTTTAATTTAAAGAGATATTTTCAAAAAATCCTTTTGATAAGGTGAGAGAAAATTGATTTTGTGCTTATAATTGGATGTTCTCTCTATCCTACAATGAATCCTAAAAATCTAACCACTAGGGTCTTCAAATGTCTTCACAATTCTTGAATTTATAGGACTTGCCTTGTTTATTTATTACTTTGCATATGTAATCTGCATAAAATATTAATAGCACAAATAATATAATTTAAATTTATTTATTTTGTTTTAATCATCAAAATCTTAAGATTAATATTTGACCCTTGAGCCAACAATCTCCCCCTTTTTGATGATGAAAAAACCAATAAATTTCGCAAACACAAAACATGTGCTCCCCCTAAATTTTATGCAAAAAATAATAATAATAAGTTCTGACTATGTCATATGATCTATCATGAAGCAAGTTTAGAACATGTATAATGCTCCCCCTGAATAGGTGCAGTAAAAATATTTATGAGATTTAAAACAAGGAAAAATTCTTAGAAATTGATATTAGAACTAGCAAAATAGACAAGACATTCTAAGTTCTAATAATCAGAGCATATGATCAGAGCATAAAAATAGAATAAAAACTGACATTAGAAATAGAACATAAATCTTAAATATAACCTGCAGAGCATACATTAGAACAAGAGTCTAAGTTCTAAAGGCTAAACAATCAGTTCATCATGTAAAACATATAGCTCACAAAATAGAACAAAAATAACACAGATTAGAAAATAATAAGTAATGAGATGTAAGTACTAAAGTTACCACATATTAGCAGAGTACGTACTTAACCAATAAAATATCATGTGTTCTCCCCCTTTTTGTCATCATACAAAAGGGTTAGTAAAGATCAGAGTACAAAAAAAAAAAATTAAACAGAACGACATAACCTACAAAGACACAAAAAAAATGTTCACAAAACATAGACAAAACTAAGAAATCAGAGGGGTTTGGACTCAATTCTAAGTCTCTTAGAACTTCTAAGATTTTGAGCAGGAGAGATTTCAGTAGAACTTTCTGGTCGCTTAGAAAAAAGGCGCAATGGAGGCTTTCTTTCATGAACTTTGTGTTTGCCAGCAGTATGCTTTACTTTTTTTTGCTTTTCTGAGGCAGAAGTGTAGGGTGTTCCCTTGACTTTTAGAGTAGTTAGCTTTCTCTCATTGATGTTTTTCATTCTTTCTAAGGGTTCAATGAGAGACTGATTATGCTCAATCACAGGTTTACTTTGTTTTATCGCCTCATCGAGCTCCTTATTATGTTCCTCGATAAGCTCTTTTTCAATTTTGCCTAACATAGCTTCTCTACTCTTTTGAGCTGATAAAACTCAGATTCTTTTTCAGCCTTGACCTCAGTTGACCTATCTTCTTCACTCAATTCCAGTTTCTCTATTTCTGCATCACTGGCTTCTTCTACTTTCTTTTCTTTCTCAATCTTTCAAGAATCCTTTTTCTCTTCAATTTCCTTTTCTTTTTCTTTTTCTAATTCTGCTTCATCCTCAGCTACTGTCTCCTTTTCTTTTTCTATCTCTTCCTTCTTTTCTTCTTCTAATTTCTTTTCTTTCTCTTCTTCTTTCAATTTCTCTTTCTTTTCTTTCTTTTCTGCATCTTCCAACTTATCTTTTCCTTTCTCTTCTCTTTTCTTCTTTTTCTCAGCTTCTTCTCCTTTTTCTTTCTTTTCTTTCTCTTCTTTTTCCTTTTCTTCATCTCCTTCTTCATCTTTCATTTTCAAAGACTCACTGTCTAGCTTTGAAACATTGTAACCATCACTTTCATTCAATTTAACTTTCAGAAATTCAAACACAGGTGTAAGCACCATGCCATAGGGTAGTTTCTTAGGGTTATTCTGCATTTTGTCAAAGATGGTGTGATAGAGATTGTAGGGTTTTTTCTCAATTATGTGCCACATAATACACATCTCAACCTGATTCACATAAGTAAGTGAAGCACTTTTTGGATAAATATAGTGCACAATCAGTTTGTACAACCACTTCATACCATCCGTCAAGTTTGAGCATTCAATAACACCCTGTTTATCTGCAGAACCTTTCTTAATAATTTTCTTAACAAACTCTTCCTTTTTGTATCTGCTAACCCTAGAAATATCTTTGATTTTCGTTACCCTAGACCCATTGTTTGGCAAATTAAAAACCTTGCTTAAGTCAGCGTAAGAGAACGCTTTGATTTCTCCCTCAAGTTTTACATAGATCGATTCTGACCCACTAACCTTAAGAGAACCATAAAATTCTTTAACCATATTCTCATAACATGGTCTGTTTAGCGACAGAAAATCCATCCATCCTTGGAACTCAAAGAGTTCCCTGAAGTTGAACTCATCATTCCCGAAAAATTTTCAATCTATGACATAAGAACGCATGAGAGGATATGGGGAAAGAACAGATTTACCTTTGTCGCGAGACCCAGCGACTTGTTTCTTTGATTTATCTATTTTACCTTTTTCTTTCTTCAATTCTTCAACAGATTTCTTCTGTTTCGACTCATTCTGTTCATAATTTCTTTGATAGCCTTTTGAGGAGTTGAAGTTCTTATTCAGTTGGGGAGTCGGATGAAGAGTGGGAACTTGATTCAGCCATTGTTGGGATTTTGAAGCAAAGAGCAATTTAGGGTTTCGTTGCAAGAAGGCAAAAGAGAAGATAGAGCAGTCAATAGAGAGACAAGAACGATTAAGTTGAGAAAAAGATTTTAGGAAAGAAAAATAAAACGAAAATAAAAGACAGTTTTAGGGAAAATTCAAATCGACAAAAAAAAAATAAAACCGCCAAAACTTAAATAAAATAAAGACACAAAATATAGTAAAACAAACACACAAAAGAAAACAAATTGACTGTTTTTGAATTTTGTCTAAAGCTAGATTCTGATAATGACATCAGAGAGTCATGTCAGAGCAATATGCATTTCTTTTTGGACAAAAACGTTTTTCACAGATACACAGAATAAAGTATTAGAACATAGCACAGATTATATCTCTCAATCTCAAATATAGAAAGCAATTTAGAACATACTCACAAAGTTCTAAAGTTAAAAGTTTAGAACTAACATACCGAGTTCTCTTCTAATTAAGCAGAATTGACTTTCATTCAAAGGTTTAGTAAAGATATCTGCCAATTACTTTTCTATAGGAATGAACTCAATCACTATGTCACCTTTTTGTACATGATCACATATGAAGTGATGTCTGAGTTCTATGTGCTTGGTTCTAGAATGCTGGACTGAATTTTTAGATAAATTGATGGCGCTTATATTGTCACACTTTATTGGTACTGTCTCTAATTTCAAACCATAATTTGCCAGTTGTTGCTTGATCCATAGAACTTGTGCAACACAGCTTCCAGCAGCAACATATTCTGCTTCTGCAGTAGAAAGAGCAACAGATGTCTATTTCTTACTAAACCATGATACAAGGGCACTACCCAAAAACTGGCAAGTTCCAGACGTGCTTTTTCTATCTATTCTACTTTCTGCAAAATCAGAATCACTATACCCAACAAGATCAAATGTATCGCCTTAGAATTCTTGCAAAATCAGAATACCACAGACCCAGATTAGAAGTTCCACAAAGATATCTTAGAATTCTTTTTACAACAATTAAATGAGATTCTTTGGGACACGATTGAAATCTAGCACATAGACAAACACTAAAGTGTATGTCAGGTCTGCTTGCCGTTAGATATAGTAAAGAACCAATCATACTTCTAAACAATTTGATATCCACATCCTTAACTTTTTTATCTTTTTCTAATTTTGAGGATGGACTCATTGGTGTACTACATACCTTGGCATTTTCCATTTTGAACCGTTTCAACAATTCTCTAGTATATTTTTCTTGGTTTATGAAAATTCCATTTTCACATTGTTTGATTTGAAGTCCAAGGAAGAAGTTTAATTCTCCCATCATACTCATTTCGAACTCACCTTGCATAATCTTAGAAAATTCCTTATAAAGAAGATCATTAGTAGAACCAAAGATTATGTCATCAACATAAATTTGTACAACTAGAATATCATGTGCTTTATTTTTGATAAATAGTGTTGTATCAACCTTTTCTCTTGAAAAACTATTTTCTAATAAAAATTTACTTAATCTTTCATACCAAGCTCTAGGAGCTTACTTCAAACCATAAAGAGCTTTAGTAAGTTTGTAAATATGATTAGGTTTATCATAGATTTCAAAACCAGGAGGTTGTTCTACATACACTTCTTCATTTAGAAAACCATTTAGAAAACCATTTACATCCATTTGATACAACATGAAGTTTTTAAAACATGCAAATGCACAAAGCATTCTAATGGCCTCAAGTCTAGCAACCGAGGGTCTCATCAAAATCGATGCCTTCCTCTTGGTTGTAGCTTTGAGCCACTAACCTTGCTTTGTTTCTCACAACGTTACCTTGTTCATCAAGCTTATTTCTAAAAACCCATTTTGTTCCAATAACAAAATGATTTTTAGGTCTAGAAACAAGTTTCCAAACTTGGTTTATCTCAAATTGATTTAGCTCTTCTTGCATAGCAAGAATCCAACTTTCATCATTTTGAGCATCTTCTAAATTTTTAGGTTCTAATTGAGAAACAATGCAACATTACCAAAATATCTCTTATATTGAGCTATAGTCATCATCCTTTCTGAAGGATTATCTATAATGTATTCTTGGGGATGATACTTATGAAATCGCCATTCTTTTGGTAATTGAGAATCTTCATTTTCTGCTTCTGGCATTTGACTTTCAGCTGTGTTCCGATATTCATGTTCAAGTTCTAGTTCAGCCTGATTATCATTATTCTACTCACCTTCTGGCTGTTCTAGTTGTTTTGATTGTTCATTCTGCTTTTCTTGATTAGAATCTACAACATCCTCATTTTCTAAAATTCTAGAGGTAGAGTCAGATTCATCAAACACAATATGAATAGATTCTTCCACAACTAGAGTCTTTTTATTAAACACCCTATATGCTTTACTATTACTAGAATATCCTAGAAAAATTCTTTCATAAGATTTAGCACCAAATTTAGCAAGATGATTTTTATTGTTATCTAGAATAAAGCATTTACACCCAAAAATGTGAAAATAACCAATATTTGGTTTTCTACCTTTGTATAGCTCATATGGAGTCCTTTTAAGTTTAGATCTTAACAATGCCCTGTTTAGAATATAACATGCAGTATTAACAGCTTCTGCCCAGAAATACTTTGGTAATTTAGAATCACTCAGCATGGTTCTGGCCATTTCTTGAAGTGTTCTATTCTTGCGCTCCACAACTCCATTTTGTTGAGGTGTTCTAGGTGCTGAGAAGTTATGGAAGATTCCTAACTCATTGCAGAAAGCATCGAATTTTTGATTTTCAAATTCTCCTCCATGATCACTTCTAATTGTAGAGATGTTGTATCCTTTCTCATTTTGTATTCTCTTGCAAAGATGAACAAACATGTCATATGACTCATCCTTATTTCTAAGGAAGAGTGTCAAGGTGAATCTAGAGTAATCATCTACAATAACAAATGCATAGAATTTTCCTCCGAGACTAGAAGGAGTAATAGGTCTGAATAAATCAAGGTGTAGCAATTTTAAAGGTCTATAAGTAGACACCATGCCCTTGGATTTGAAGGATGTTCTGGTTTGTTTGCCCATTTGACAAGCATCACAAATGTGATCTTTTCCAAAGTTCAACTTTGGCAAACCTCGAACCAAATCTTTCTTAGACAGTTTAGAAATAAGGTGCATGCTTGCATGTCCAAGTCTTCTATGCCATAACCAACTAGAATTATCAACAGAAACTAAACATATATCTTGGTTATGCATATTAGAGAGATCTACTAGGTATATATTCTCAAACCTTTTTCCAACAAATAAAATTTTGTTATCATGCATGTTCTGAACTTCACAATAAGAGGGTTCAAAGATCACTCTTCTATTTTTATCACAAATCTGACTAACACTTAACAAGTTAAAATGTAATCCTTCTACTAAGCATACATCTTCTATTGAAGGATTAGAATGTAACACCCGCCACCCAGTCCCGAGAGACCCGACAGCGGATGCCACATTCGATGCCGGAGACACCGTCTTAACTTGACATATAAATCATAAAACTAAAATTATGAATTAGAAGTAATTGAGTATTCACAAGTTTAGCGAGTAAATTTTTTTTTTTTTTTTTTATAATAGCAATTTCATTTCATTTTCCTTGCATTTTTTTTTTACATACATTGGGAAAATTTCTACAGAAATATTGTAAGAATATCCCTTTAAAAACTGAGCTCGCCAAACATGTGAATACAAAATACTCCCAATTAAACTCTAAACTTCCAACATCTCCAAATAATCTTTATAACATAACAACACTTTTATATTTTCATAATTGAATAAATCCTCAATAGTATTTTAGATCCATCAATTAATTGCATTCATTATATCTATCAAGTCTTAATGAACTAATCATATCAACTGACTTCAAATATTTCATATTCAATCATTTAATAAATCTTATTCTTCTCTCCAAATATATACATCAAAATACTTTATAATTACATACTTCAATTATATTTCAAATAACATAATATCTGAAAATGTAATAATTATACATGCCATCATTCTTCATTATATAAATCTATTCGACTACTACCAAATTAGTCACTTCTGCTTTGATATTACTCTTCAAATCTTCAAGTAGCAACCACGATCGTCAACCTACGCGTGATAAAAATCGACGTGCTGAGTATAAAACTCAGTGGTGCTCATAATTCACATACTTACCAAAGTTGCGATGGCATCTTACTTAAAAACAAATTTCACAAAATTATTTACAATCATAAATGCATTAAAATTCAACATACATTTCCATTTATAGCAAAACAAATAGCACATATACTAGGAATTAATAACATAAAGAATTTAATTCTTTATACCATAAATCCTTTACTTAAGACATTTTATCATCATAAATACTTTGGTTCCTTCAAATAAACTTATAATGAATAACATAAATAATTTAATTCTTTCAAATCATAAATTCATTACTTAAACATTATACCAATACATATACTCTTTATTTTTAATACCATGTACCGAAATATCATGCTTTGAAAATTCATTTGATAACATAATCAGTAATTTCCAAAGTAATGTTTACTAAAATAATATGATATCATTCGTTTAATTGTATTACAAATATTTTCCATAGGGCTCGCATACACTTAGGAGAAAGAGAAGCAGATAGGTTTTCAGAACAGATTCAGAATGGCATTAGGTCGCCAACAGATTTAGAACATATAGAGCGCGTCCGCCCTAACAGAACAGAAGACACCCACGTGTCTAGCATATGATCATAGCTTCTTATCAGAATGGCATCAAATGCCGAGCATGCTCATCAGACAGAATAAAAATCAAATCACGCATCAAATTCACACTAAGTATATTAGAGCCCAAAATCCTTATTTTAATTCTTACTTCATATCACTTATCAGAAAACTTGTCTTATTCGTTAGTCTTCCTAAATTCATAATGTAAGCTTACTTTAGAATCATACTTAAACATAATTACTTAACATAGACAATTTCTTATCATATGAAATCATACATTTAAGCTTACTTTAGAACTTAAGTAACTCATATACTTAAACATAATTACTTAATATAGGAAATTTATCATAAATCCCTTTTCTTTTAAAACTTTCTTAAAGTCATAATGAAATTTATCATAAGAAATTTCTTATCATATAAAATCATATTTTCCTTATTCAAAATTCAAAGCACATACACCTTAAATACCCATTTCTTTGTTAAAACTCTAAACATATAAAAGTTATCAAATAATCATATTTATATCATATATATAAAATAATTAAGTAAGCTTTACTACACCAAGGTGGTACTAAGGGGAGGAATTTCCTTCTCCAATCAAGTATGCTAACACAACTCTTATGCACAAAAGTATCAATTTCAACCCTCATCATGCATTATCTATATCAATTTCACACCTTTCCAATTTATATCCATTTAAACATATCCACAACAACACTTTTCAAACTTATGTCTTATTTTTGTCAAATAAATCTTAAAGGATACAAAGAATGAAGAGAACTTCATCACACATAATTCATACCTTCATTTATCCAAATAAACCTATGATTCATGACATAGAAAATTTCCAGCATTAATATAACCTTGACCTTTGCTGGGTTTTTAAGACATAAATTGAGTTATAGATCTCCAAATTAAATGAAATTAGATTCATTAGAAACATAAGACAAAATGCTACAAACATTATGGAGGGACAACAGCCCAGATCAATCTGAAGGTAGGAAACAAAGCTAGGAACACAGACCAACAGTCCAGACCTGATTCAGCAGAACTAATTCCAATGTTTATCAAATTCCTACTTATCCAGACTCTCAAATCAAACCAATCCAAAACCAGAGAAGTCTCAAGACACAGGGCAACAACTCTCATGAAGAACTCAGAACATAATCTTATCATTATGGTGGTCAAAAGGGGCACTCAATTCAGTGATGCATGTAGCCCGTCATAACAGAGTCAGTTTGGGTGTTTCAGCCATAAGTTGAGCTATATATATCCAAATTGGACGCAAGAGCATGGGTTGGAAAGCTAAGGAGCAGACCTACAACTTTCATGAAGGACTCAGACACTAATGGGAAATGCAAGGGATCGAAAAATAGTCCTTAATCACACCCAATAACACTTTTTCCTAATTTCAGCTTACTTAAATCATATACAAGGTAGAGATTTCTACCACATACTAAATACTCATCAAATATCATCTTAAGATCATAAATCCACAAATAATAACAAGAAAACTTAAGGCCTTATTCATCAATAGGTTCTGCCACTCTTGGAGGATGAAGAAGAAAATGTTTTCCTCATAAATTCAACATATAGGCATGCTTAGAAATCTCCCAAGAACACATTTATACCACCAAAGTTCAATAATCAAATCATTTCATATCAAATTCCCAATTTTCACAAAATAGTATAAACTTCACAAAATCAAAAATTGAAACAAGGTAAGAGTGGTTATGAACACTAACCTTAAACATAAGCTCTAACAAGCTTAAATAAGACTCTTGATGCCTTAGTTTTCCCTTGTCTTTGGTAGGAAGTTCTCCACCTTTTGTCCTCCAAATTACTTGAAATTATTCACCAAATATCATTTCTCAAGCTTTAATCTCAAAGATTGATTAATTAGATCAAGTTGAATGGTGTCAAATTGGTGGATTTAGTGAGTATAAGTGAAGAAAACAAAGAGAAGAGAAAGAGGGGCTCAAGTTAAAATGGAGGAGAAGAAAAAAGAAGTTCACGTTAGATGGATAGGAAGAGGAAGAAAACATGTTGCTCAAATAATGGAGTTGACTAAAGGGTAATTTGGTCCTTTCACCAAAATTGGATGGCTAGGATTGAGCAATGTAATTCAATCTAATGGCTACAAATATTCTCCAAATTAAATTCCTTCAAAATATTATTTATCTCCATAAAAATTCTTAAATTTAATCCTTAAAAATAATTCCTCTAATTTCCTTAATTAATATAACACCATCTCAAATTTACTCCATAAAAATAATTTCTCTAATTTCTTTAATTAATATAACAACATAATTCACTATTCACTAATTCTCTAATTTCTCCAAAAAATATTCATTACTTACTTTCTACCCATAAAAATAATGTATACATACTCCAAAAATATTAAATAAAATATAACACGAAGATAGTAATTTTTCCGGACCAAAATAATACTTATTCCCGGACTGATGGCACTATTTACAGACCGATAACTTACTATTTCAGACACAGAAAAATGGGGCGTTACATAGAACCTACCACACCAATACCAACGATTTTACCTTGTGCTTTGTCTCCAAAGCTTAATGTACCTCCCTTTTTCTTTTATAATCTGGTGAACTTCTTTCTATCACCAGTCATATGCCTACAGCAAGCGCTGTCCATGTACCACATTTCTATTTTCAGCTCACTGCTTAGGCACACCTGAAAAGATCAAGCAGATTTAGGTACCCAACTCATATTGGGTCCTAGAGGGTTAGCGGTAACAAGTGCATTTAGCTTATTATGATTTTTCTTTCTGTTGAGACTATGATGTTCTAAAGTCACAACATTAGAAACATCATTTTTCTTATTAGAAACATGATTCAGTTTAGAAATGCCATCATAGCTAGAACTTGTCTTTTCTTTAGAAAACGATTCTGAAATTGATTTTAGAATTCTAATCTCAGTTTTTAAAGATTCATTTTCAGAATTCAAAATTTTACATTTTTCTTCAAGATGTTTCAGAAAATCTATTATTACAATCTTTATTTGATCTCTATGATAAGATCTTTGCATGTAACTTTTTGATAAAAAGCATCTTTCAAATGATTACATTCAGTTTTTAATTTTTTGAAATCTTTCTTTAGAACTTTATGCTTTCTAACAAGTTTTTCAAATTCATTGCAGAGGTTATTATAATTATCTAAAAGATCATTTTCTGATTCAGGTTCAAAAATACTTACATTGCTTTCTTCATGCTTTTGGACCATTGCATCTGTTTCATTATTTTCAACTTTCTGTGTTGAAGTCAGAGTGTTGATTTCCTTGGAGTCAGAATTGATAGTAGCCATCAGACAAATATTTGTAGTTTCTTCTTGGTCACTTTGGCTTTTAGAATTAGAATCATCTGAATCACTCCAAGCGGCTACGAATCCCTGCTTCAGCTGATATTTCTTTGACTTCTTTTTCAATTTAGGACAATTGGGTTTGATATGTCTAGGTTTATTGCATTCATAACAAACCACTTCAGAAGGTTCTTTCTTAGGTAAGTTGCTATTTTTAGGTGGAAAGTTCTTTTTGATAAACTTTTTATGTGGCCTTCCACTCTTTCTATAGAACTTTTTAAATCTTTTAGCTACAAGTGCTAAATCATCAGTATCAAGATCAGAAGAACTTTCTTCGCTGAAAAATACTTTTAAAGCCAGACCCTTCTTTTTCTTATCTTCCACAGTCAGAGAAGATTTCATTTCTTCCGAAACAAGAGCTCTTATAAGGTAATCATAAGTAATGAGAGTCTCTTTGTAATTCATAACAGTTCATATAGAATCTCATTTTTTAGGTAGAATTCTAAGAATTTTTTTAACAAGCTCATCTTCTGAAATTTCATTTCCAATAGTTCTCAAAGGATTAACTATATTAGTAAATCTAGAATTTAACTCTACAATAGTTTCTCCTTCCCTCATACTAAACATTTCATATTCTCTCTAAAGGATATTTATTCTGGATTCTTTCACTCTATCTGTACCCTCATAAGTAACTCTAAGTTTTTCCCAAACTTCTGTTGCAGACTTACATCCAAACACTTTGTTATATTCTGTTGCATCTAAAGCACAATGAAGAATGTTAATAGCTTTCGCATTTATAGAAATATCATTCCAATCAGCATCTGTATATTCTTCTTCTGATTTTCTAATTCTCTCATTTTCTACAATTTTCATAGGAATACGAGGACCTGTAATGACGTTCCTCCAGCAATTTATGTTCACTGATTTTATGAAATTTTTCATTCTGATTTTCCAACAAGAGTAATTTGAACCATTGAACAAAAGAGGTCTAGAAACAAACTGGCCTTCTAAAGAAGTAAGAGGAAGTGGGGCTGCCATGGGATCTTATCTCTTAAACTGTTAAGCTTCGGTAAGTCAAGAGCCAAAGCTCTGATACCAGATTGTGGGTCCCATATATGTATGGTACATGTCACGCCCGACTCTAATCACCAGAGGAATTGTCCGCTTTGGCCACGGGGTTGTGCCCCGGCCTAATCTGGCCAACACATACACCCACCCTCATGATTTTGTCCCACAGGTGAAATGGAAAACTTCCCAGGAGGTCACCCATCCTAGGATTTCTGTTAAGCGAGCACGCTTAACCTTAGAGTTCTTCCAACTCTCCAGCCATTCCACCAAAAGGCGCCTCTAATGATTAGTTTCCCCCTTTTCGATATATGATTCGATTCATTCCTGTGTCCCGCATTCCACTACCCTAGCTAGTCTGCCATCCTAGGATCGCTTTGCCGGGTGATGTCACAGTACAACCCAAGAGGGGGGGATGAATTGGATTTTCTAAAAATAAAAATTTGACTTTTAAAACAAAACTCAGAATTCTATCTGCAACGAAAAAGTAATGAACTTGTGATAATAAGTTATTGATTAGAACTACCTCACAATGTTCTATTCAAAGAAAAATAGAAAGACTTTGCAAAGTGCAGCTATCAATTAGGACTGCTTCACAATGTCTTATTTAATATCAAGACTGCTTTATGATGGAAAGCTATTTTGATTTGAACTTCCACATAAAGTTTAGAAAAACATGAAAGACCGTGCGAGAGACAGTTATTGAAAATTGAACTGCTTCACAAAGCTTTAATCAAGTTTAGAAAACTGATTAGAAACCCAAATAGTGAAATATACTGAAAATGGAAGAACAGTTTAGAACTTCGTATATTCACTTAGTAGAAGTCCAGAGTTCTAATGTTCAGAAAAGATAAAGCTTATTTCAGATTAGAACATTAAAAAACATAAACAACTTTAGCTTTTCTAAAATATAACTAAAGTGTAAAAATAGTATCAAGCAAATCTTCAGAAAGTAAAAAGATTTAACACAGTGATTTATAGTGGTTCGGCACTAACCCGCCTACATCCACTCCCCAAGACTCATCTTGAGATCCTCAACTATGTTATCTCTTTTTAAAGGTAAGAGACAAACCAACAGTATAAGGCAATAGATCAACACCTATATCTACCCTTTGTTCCACCAGATTTTCCAAAGGTTCTAGTTAACCTCAACCCTTTTTGTTTTTAGTAGAGTACAGAAACTCAATTCAAGACATTAGAATCTCTCTCATGGAGAAGGTTGCTTGATAACCTATTCCCAATAGCTTTTCACTTAAACTATTACACAAACGTTTATCAAATAGAAACCTCTCTACTAAAGATTACAGAATCTAAATAGACAAAAAGAAATGCAAGTATAAGCACAGGAAAAATAGCTTTTAAGATTAGAAAATCGTTTAGAAAACGGAATTTTTTTTCAAAAGAAGTTATTTATAAAATTTCTTTTCTCTTTTAAAGATAAAACAAAACGTATCAAGATGAAAAGAAATAAAAAGGGGGTAGAGAGTAAGTTTTGAGAGATAAAAGATTTGATCAATGGACGAATACTCTTAAAACGAAAACTCTTTTCTCCACGTCTTTCAAAAACGAAAAGCCTTTGTATAGAGATGGCTGTGACTTTCGTTTTTAGAAAGTGAATATCCCTTTTTCAAATCAGAATACTGACTTTCCTTATTTAGAAGATATGAAAATCTTTATTACCAAATCTTTTGAGTCAACATTCTATCTTTTTGGTAAGCGAATAAGAGAAAATCTAACTTTCCTTTAAAAATAAAGATTTTCGAAAATAAACATTTGAAAATATTTTTCGAAAGATTTATTTTCCAAAAACGATTTAAGATAGAATCATCCTTCGTTTAGGTAAGAAAATAAAATCAAGATTTTGGATCTCTTTAAAAAGTTTGTTTCCGAAAATGAAGTACATAAGAATTTTATTCGATTTATTCTTATTAGCAAAATCGTTTGAGACAAAGTCTCTTCAATTTAGGTAATTGAATATTTCGAACCTTAAAAAAAAACATTTCCAAAAAACTAAAACAAGTTTTTTCTAAGATTTTTATTACCAAAAATATTTGAGACAAGATCTCCTCCATTTTAGGTAAGATAATCAAGGAATGAAAGAAAAGGTTTTACTTTAAAGAGATATTTTCAAAAAAATCCTTTTGATAAGGTGAGAGAAAATTGATTTTGTGCTTATAATTGGATGTTCTCTTTATCCTACAATGAATCCTAAAAAATCTAACCACTAGGGTCTTCAAATGTCTTCACAATTCTTGAATTTGTAGGACTTGCCTTATTCATTTATTACTTTCCATATGTAATCTGCATAAAATATTAATAGCACAAATAATATAACTTAAATTTATTTGTTTTGTTTTAATCATCAAAATCTCGAGATTAATATTTGACCCTTTAACCAACAGAAAACTGTTTATGTCTTTTAGTTAGGGTCATTTAAGTCATTTCATAGCAATTTAATGTCTAAGAGCGCATAAAATAAACGGAAGGGGAACATTGTTTAATAGGTTGAAAACATGAGGACATAGAAGTGTATTCTACAAAATACAAGGGTAAAATAGTTAATTCTGACAAAATATAATCGTATGATTATAATTTTCCAAAAAACATTTTCCTATTAAATATTATTTTAAAAATTCAATTAATATTTTATTTTATAATATACATAAAAATAAAAAATAATTTATTTACTTAAATAAAGTTTATATATATATATATATATATATATATATATATATATATATACACACACGCACATCAACAATACGTAAAAGTAATTACATATTTAATTGTCATTTTATATTTTAAAGCAGCCCCAATTAATAGTTTGTCACTTGTTTTTTTTTTTTTTTTTTTTTTTTCAATTTGAGAATGGAGTAGCTCATGCTCTTGCAAAGGCTTCCCATTCTTTGTTAGATTTTGTGGAATAGTTTATTTTACCTCAGATTTGTATTATTGATGGTTTACGGCTTAATGACCAATAATAATTCTACCATTTTAAGTCTAGAAAAAATGTTGCTATTAAAATTTTATCAAAGACCAACATTCTATGGCTAACCACTATCAGCCACCAACTATTAATACCACAATATTAGCAACCATCATCTATTGATATCTAAAGTTGAATTGTTGAACTAAATCCTGCTAAAACAATCAATTTTGCCAATAGAAAAAATTGACAAAATAATTTTTCACTTTGTTTCTCTATTATTACCATCTTTTTCCTCCCCTCATTTTACACTCTATTTGATTGGAGGTGAAGGAGGGGTATATAAAAGGAAGGAATGGTAATTAAGATATATATCCCCATTTGGAAAAGGAAGAGTTAAGAAAGGATGAGGGTAAATAAGGGTAAGTCTTACCATCTTTACGTCTCAAATTTCAAATTTTATTTTACCCCAAATCAGGTGTAAGGGAGGAGAGGAAGGAATTTAAAATTAATTTATTTTTTAGTTTCCTATTATATTCTTTGTTTTTTATTAAAATCATATTTTATCCCTTATAGTTAAACCTAAACTCATCAAATAAATAAAACCCTCCAACGTCTCTTTTCTACAAACCTCAAACGTTTTGCCTCTCTGTCGTACTATTCAAGCATTTGTGTCTCAATATGTATGTGATTTTCTTACACATTTTATCTCTTTTATATCTTATTAACAATACACATGTTTATTTGTTATCATAAATATACTGGTAATGAGCTAAAGATAAAGAAAACTTATTATATTATCTAAATCTTGTATGATCTTCATGTTATCAACAAGAAGTTTAATTCAGTTTTATTATTTTCTTTTTTTTTGCCTTCATCATTGTGCTTTTATATTCCTTATTTGTTACTGTTTCTTTGAAGTTTTATCTATAGTTAGTTTTTGTCCACTAATAATCAAACAGTTTTTTGAGTTTTCAATTAAATAATTGATAAAATAATAAAATTAAATTTAGTGCAGGTTTTATTTTCTTAAAATTTTATTACTGCAAGTTTTAGTTTCTATATCCAAAGTTTATAAATATGGAATTTTAAAAACTGAACTAAAATAAAAATAAAAGTGTCATCAAATCAAATAAAATAATAAAATAAGTAGAAGTTATGGTGGATTATTAATTTTAGTTGCCTAACATTGCTTTTGATATATAATAGATAGATACTCATAAGTTTGAAGATAATGCTTTTATGAAGTTGAAACGAAAGCATCATATGCAATTGCACAAGTTATTTGTATAATTATGTATTGGTATGGCTTAAAAAGGAGAGAGGTTAAAAGATGACTAGGTCATAATATCTATTTAGAAGGAGAAAAAGTAAGATCTAAGTTATTCACAGTATCCTTTCTAGTGAACTTTGTCGTAGTATTATAAAAATGAGTCAAATAGCTTTCATAAAATTATATGAAATTCTAGTTAAATATGGGAATCTTCAACCAACAATACGAGCAACTATTGAAGAACAAGTTCTTCAATCACTCTACCTTATAACTCATAATGTCACAAATTGTGAGCTTGCTTTCTTTTTCCTCGATCTAGTTAAACTATTAGTTGTCATTTTCATAACATCGTAAGAGCTATACTAGAGTTGGAGGACAAATTTCTCAAGCAACTAGAGGGGTCACATATTCCATTTGAAGCATTGAATAACGATAGGTTCTACCCCTTTTTTAAGGTGAAATTAATTTCTGAATTAAATTTAAACAGCGAGTCTTCATGATATATTTCATAAATTAAAAGATATATACATAATGTCAGGATTGTGTAAGGGCTATTGATGGAGTATTTATTCATGTTAATGCTTCTCCTTCAGAAGCTCCAAGATACCAGGGTAGGAAAGAGCATCCAATACAAACTGGCTAGCTGCATGTATTTTCGATTTAAAATTCACTTATGTCTTATCTGGGTGGGAAGGTACGGCTTTTGACTCTAGAATTATGAAAAATACTTTAATAAGACAATTGTCAATCAAATTTCCTGAAGGTAATCTTAATAACCCTTACAAGTTAGATGTACTTTTATTCACAAATATTGCCAAAGAAGTGAAACAAATATCTTGATTAGCCTATTGATAAGGAAAAATGCACGAAACAAATGAAGCGTATAAAAAAATGTTGGTTTCCAGCTTATGATATTTTCAAGAATGGTATGATAGTTTTGCTTGGGATCCAATATCTGAAAAGTATCCAGTTGAGCAAGAAGTTTGGGACCAATTAATTACGGTTTGCATTACTCTTATAATGTAATATATCTTATTATTTAATCTTGCTTATTTTTATCTTGAGTTCCTTAATTTAAACATTACTTTGTTTGTTAGGCTAAACCTGAAGTTGCTACATGGATGAACAAATCATTGCTAAACTATGAGAACATGTGTTTACTTTATGGGAATGATAGGGCTACTGGAAAACATGCTGAAACTGCAGCAAAGGTGAGGCAAAGAAAGGCTAGGGAAGAAGAGACAAATACTTCTAAGGTGAATAATATTGCTAATATTGATTTGTTAGTATCATAAAATGAAGTCACCTGAAAAAATTTTGATGGACCATTTGAAGAAGCACAAATATAGCATTCGAAGAACCTGTTACAATGGAAAGATTCCAGGCTCATTGTGAATCTAGAAATTCATTAAGGACTAAAAGTGCTAAAAGATCAAAAGTTGATGAGGAAGTTGTTGTGTTAAAGGAGAGACTCGACAATGTGGCACAAGCAATCATGAACTCTACAGTTGAATTTGTAAAAGCAACCAAGCTTCCAATTTCCGAGAATGAAACATGGATTTTGTTGGAAAAATTAGGTGTTGAGCCACATCTCTTATCTTCTTACTATCTATTTTTTATTCAAAAGCCTGACATGTTGTGAGGTTTGCTTGGATATCCTAGTGCATTTCGCAAAGACTTGTTGATATAGATGATGGGTGATACTGATACCTAACAAAGTTAGATTGTCCGTTATCTTTTGATTAGTATTTCCTTATTATGCTAATCATAACATGCATGTTTAAGTAACTATTTCTGGATGTTATGAACATCATCTAAAGCTTTATATCTATTTTTGGGTTAGGTTGCTGGTTATTTTCTTGATATACGTTTTTGGTAGACTATTTTGAATTTTTATTGACATTTGCTATAAATTTTATTTTTTATTTTATGTGAATTATTGCTTGTTATCCTTCTCATTATGTGAAGTGAATATTGAGTTTGATATCATATTTTTTGGATTTAGTCGAGACTTAATTTCATTTCTCTTTTTTTATATATTATTTTGTTAGAGCAATTATAAATCATTATAGAAATTACTAAACAAATGAAAAAATAACAGAGTGGCCAAATTTTTATTTTTGGAACAAGAACCGTCAGTTTGGAACTGATTGGAATCAGAACCGAAACTGCACAAAATCGGAACTAACTAGAACCGGAACTGTAATTGAAAATATGCAATTCGCTTCTGATTTTTAATTTTTTAGAATCGTGAATCGAAGGTTTGCAACTGGTCAGAACCGGCAGTTCCAACCAATTCCAACATAATTTTTTTAGTTTTTTTTTAAAATTTTTTATCAAAATCTCCAAGTTAACCCTCATAACAATATGGCTATATAATGTTCAGTTATATTAAGGGTATTTTATACAAATTAGATTTTTTAGTTTTAAAATTATGCGAACTGTTCAAAAAATCAATCGAAGAATCCTCCAGAACCGTCAATTTTGATACCGTAATAACAACCGTAATTGGCCGGCTGCAAACTAAAGTTAAAACTGTGAGTTTTTGGTTCAATTTTGATTTCACATTATTTCGAACCAGAACGATTGGTTTTGGAATCAGAACCGGCGGTCCAGAACTGTCGCTACCCTTGCTTACCCTTCCATTAATTATCGTTCCCTCGCCCCATACAAACAGAGTGTTAGAATATCACTCTTCCACAGCTACGGTTCAACAAGCTTTAATGCGCATGGCGTCCTTTCGGAAGCTTGTTCCACTTCGCTCCTTCTTCCAAGTGAGTATGCTTTCTCTTCCTCTCCTACGTATATATACCATATTCTGATATTTTTTGCTCCTTTTGCTCGCAGAAAACAAACGTTTCTCCTTCCGGTGTCTACTTCAACTTAGGGTTTGCAGGAAGCCCTCGCAGTTACAATGCCGTCCATTCGACCGAAGCAACGCTATTGAAATTGGAGAATGAAGACAGGAGTTGTGAAGCAGGTGGCAACTCAGTTCTTGATGATGAGGAAGTAGCGAAAATTCGCCGCGAGTTCGATGCAGCGAAACAGTGTTTCCTCAAGATTCCCGAGGCCCTTAAGGGAATGCCTAAAATGGATCCCGAAGGTTCTTTAATATCTTAACTGATTTTTTTTATACTTATTTATATTTGATAGTTGTTGATAGTTCTTATTTGATGACTTAGGCATATATGTTAATAAGAATCTGAGATTGGATAGCATCCAAGTTTATGGGTTTGATTACGACTATACATTGGCACATTACTCTGCTAATTTACAGAATTTGATATATGATCTTGCCAAGGAGCATATGGTTAATGAGGTTAGTTTAGGCTTTTTAATTTTTTTTCCTTTAATTTCTGTTAAAATATTGTTTGACCGACTGTTTTATGATTAATTTTTCTTTCCATTGGCTTAATTGCAGTTTAGATATCCTGAGAGATGTATGGATTTCAAATATGATCCAACGTTTCCTATAAGAGGTCTCTACTATGACAAGAAAAATGGGTGTCTCTTGAAGTTGGATTTCTTTGGGTCGATTGAACCTGATGGATGCTACTATGGGCATCGCAAGGTATCCTTCTGCTTATTCTAACGTAAGCTTGCTAATGTTTGTAATTTGTTACCATTGTTATCCATAATGCTTTTGTTCATTATATTGACATGGCCATCAAAGAAAATTATAGTTGCCAAAAATGACCTGCTCAAACTCAATTTTCGAACCAGTATAAAAGGCCCTCGAACTCCACTTTTAATATTCTGCCAAGGACTACAAACATGTGCTGCCTTGTTCAGTCCTGGACTCTACATGAGACGACATAAATGATTTTCATTTCTATACCTGTCTATATTGAGCAGAGCAGGTTATCTTTTTCTGTATCCTTAAGAATTCTCATCACTGTAGAACCTTGAATTCCTATCATGAAATTCTCTTGATAATTCCACTACATGGAAAAGGAATTTTTGTTTTTCTTTTCCCCATTTGAAATTAGGATTGGTAAATAACTCTGGATTTGAAACTTTCATTCATAGCTGTATAACACTCTTATATCCTCTATTCAGTATACAGGGTTTCAATTGCAACTTAGCTTGATAGATATTGGGCTTGGTTGGATAAATGGTTTACAGTTTTTCATATGGAATCATAATAATTATTTGTTGTTGGCTCAACATCAAGTTTATTTTGGTAATTTTGTTAGTTTTGCAAGGATGAGCTGATTTATAGCTTTATAAGTCTTAAATTTAGTTTGTTTTAAGTCATACTGATAGCCCTAGTTGGTGTAGTAGTCTTTAAAGGACAGGTCTTTATTAGGAGTCTAAATTTGATTGGATTTGGAACCCACTCGAAGTTTGTGGGTTAATTTTGAGTGAGCTATAATCAACAACGTATGCAGTGCTTTATCATTTCAGATTTCAGCAGCCATGATCTGTTGAGTTGGGTGAGGAAATTCAAACCCTAAAAATTTGAGGCTTTCTTTTTGGTCCACTAAAAATTTTATAGAGGAAGAGGGTACCAAGGATTGGACCTCTAACCTAAGCTACTAGCATAGTGGCAAGTATGAAGTTTTCTTGACAGGAGTCAGTCCAATATCATGTTATTATGTCGCTTATATTGGTTTGCTCTGATACTGTGCATATTATCAGATTTGAATTTTTTTACCTTAATTTCTTGAGTTGTAAGAGCCTTAGACACTAAAAACATAAATTTTTCCTGGAAGTTCGAAGAACTTCCATTGCATTGAATTTTATAATTTTGTTGTCCAAATGATTAGTGATGTATTTGGTTCCTAATGTAAATACTGGTACTTATCATATCTTTCTTTTTACAGCTCACGCATAAGGAAATAGAACAGATATATGGTACACGGCATATCGGTCGTGATCAAGCACGTGGGCTTGTTGGCTTGATGGATTTCTTTTGCTTTAGTGAGGTTAGTTTTGCCTTGTTTTTCTCTATGAATTTTGAGGAATAAACTCGTGGAGTTTTGTGGTAATTGTAACTGTGGCTTGAACATGATATCAAGAAACTAGGGGCACATGTAAGGTTAGGAGCATGCTGGGACACATGATATCCGTATATTTGTCAAAGATATATATGAATCTATGGGTGTTTACATGCTCATGTCGATGGTGTTTTGCAATTGTTAACTACACTTCCATTCTGTGTGTGAGAGAGGGAGGGCAGGGTTGGATGGGTGGGGAGCACTTGCAGCATTCTAACCTTGTTTATGAATGGGCGATTTCTAGAAACTTTTTTTGTTGTTTAAGTTTGTTTGTGTTTTTCTCTCTCTACAAATCCATCAATATTTTGTTTTCGTTCTCATTTTGCAGGCATGCCTTATTGCAGATGTAGTGCAACATTTTGTAGATGCCAAGCTGGAATTTGATGCATCATACATCTATCAAGATGTAAATCGTGCAATTCAGCATGTTCATCGTAGTGGGTTGGTTCACAGAGGAATTCTTTCTGATCCTTATAAATATCTTGTGAAAAATGTATGTTCCAATTTTCTACATATTGGGGCTTTATAAATGGCTTATAGCCTTTGTTGAGTTGGTTTTCTTGTCATACTTCTGACCTGTCCTTAAGTGGGTGGATGTTTCA
The DNA here is from genome assembly GCF_041381405.1 of Jatropha curcas. Classification (NCBI taxonomy): domain Eukaryota; kingdom Viridiplantae; phylum Streptophyta; class Magnoliopsida; order Malpighiales; family Euphorbiaceae; genus Jatropha; species Jatropha curcas. The sequence continues at coordinate 20,882,330 of NC_143152.1, read as the reverse complement.
GGGACAACTATTTTGCTTTCTAAGGATGCTGAGAGAGAAAGGAAAGAAGCTTTTTCTGTTGACAAACTCTCCTTATTATTTTGTGGATGGAGGCATGCAGTTTTTGTTGGAGGTAATCAGCTTAAGAGGAATCAGGCCATTGTTATCTTCAGACAAAAGTAAAAAATAAACCTACCGTACTCCTTATGAGCTGATAGCATCTCCTTGCTTTTCAAGTCATATTTTTGGAGCTTTTTTTCTTAGACATTCTGTGCGGTAATTTTTTTATGTGGAAAGATGCACAGGGATTATGAGATGTTGGTTATGAGTGTGTTCTAATTCCAATTTATTTCAGGAAGTTGTTCTTGTTGTCTGAGAGTTCGAAGACAACCTTGGAAACATGCATTACTTGAATAAATGATTGAATTAGTCGCCTGCTGGATCATGTAAATTGCCTAACCAATTTATATGGGTTCTGCAGAAAAAAAATGAAGTCTCTCTCCCTCCCTATTTTTGTGCTTGTGCATCCAGCCGTGCCTGCATGATTATTTCGTTGCGCAAGTACATTCTTTCAATTGTATGCAGCATTGCAGATCAAAAAATAACTGAGATTTATTTTATAAAAAAGACACAGGCAAGGAGATGCTTGTGAACCAGTTTTCACATTCATCTTGGGCTTGTATTAGAAAATACAAGAAGTTTGACATGGTCTGGAAATCTCACTTAACTAACTGGTCCAACTTTTGCATTTCTATTTGTTTATCAGCTAATTTATTGATTTATTGCCTGTAGTCATAGTTACAAAATTAATATTTTCGTCTCTGTCCTTGATATCATATGCTGTAACTGATAGTAAGTTTCCTTGGCTTACCTTGAATGTTCATTAGGACTGCATGGGTCACAGAAACTCATGGAGGGAACTTTTTGATGTTGTGATTGCTAAAGCCGATAAACCTAACTTTTACACGTCTGAGCATCCGTTCCGGTTAGTGACTTCGACCCATGGAGTTGTCTACGTGTTTCTCATAATGTTGCTGTTCAGATTAAAACTATAAATGGTCTTGTGTGTTTGTCATTCCATGTTTCTTAGTTTCTCTATTAAATATTCTGCTGGCCTTATTGGAGGAAGTGCAACTCTCATGAATAATGAAGTAATAGTGGTGGATATCAGGGTAATATTGGTGTTTTTTTTAGTCAACCTATGAAAAATGTAATAAGTTGGGCAAACAAAAAGATTGTATCTATATTTTTGTACTGACAGATAATTGTGAGTTGTTACTGCTGCTCAAGAGGATTACTGTTGCCTCCCTATCTCAGCTGCAGTTAATATTCTGAGAATTAGTATATATACACAATTGAAATATAAAAATAAATTTGTTAACTATGCTTTTATGTTGCTAAGTTATTTTCCTTTATATCACTCTAAATATTATCTATTAATACATTCTCCAAATTGAAACATGAGAAAAAAAAAGTGGAAACTGCTAATGGTTATAAAGACGCACTGAGCTAACTGATAGTTCCTTCATTCTGCATCTTTAAATTTCTCATTTCACTTCCTTCTGGAACTCTATTTCTCTTGCTTTGCTCTAGTTATATGTTATACTAACTTGTAGTTTATTGATCCACCTTTTGGAACTTTCTATAGCTGTTACGACACAGAAAAGGACACCCTAACCTTTACAAAGGTGGATAAGTTTCTCCCAGAAAAAGTTTATTACCATGGATGCCTCAAATCCTTTCTCCAAATTACTAAGTGGAATGGCCCGGAGGTAAATTATATTTTCTTTTGTTTATAGTTTCTCAATTGTTTCAGGATAACTGCAAATAACAAACATGTGCATGCATGAGCACACACACAGACATTCTTTTAGAAGACCAATAAGTTCTACTGCTCTTTTATAAAAAAAATTAAGTTCAACAACAAACAAGAATTAAGCTTCATCCCAAACTAGTTAGAGTGGCTCTATGAATCTTTTGTCTCCATCCCGCTTAGATAAATCTACATTGATGCCAATAAGTTCTTTTTTCAAAATCTTCCTCGACAGAAGTAAAACCTCTCACATACTTCATACATTTCCTCTATAAGTTTGAATCATATATTTGCTATTAGCTTCTTGATTTAGGGGAATGAACATTTCTTCAACTGTAGTTTCTATCTTATTTTTGTTTATTTTCTGCATTTTTGCTTTTAAAAGGCCTATACTAAGTGTTAATATAGGTTTTTCAACTCTTATTACGCTTCTCTACCCTTTTTAATTTTTTTTAAAACTTGAAGTGTCTGATATTTGGTTCCTGAGGTAGATTCAGGAATTTCAAGTTCTCAAACTGAAATGTAATTTTCTCCAATTCTTATTATGCTTCTCTACTTCGCTACCTGCCGTCCGCCCCTCTTTTTCTGAAAATGTTGGAGGCATTTGAGATGTTGGAACATTGAGATGTTCTATATGTTCAAATTTTTTTGCAAAACATATCTAGTATCTACCTGTTTTTTTGAGCGATACTCATGTAATGGACAATGGTTTTTCTTTAATGATCTTGTTTCTATGAAGAACAACCCTACAGGAACTTAAATGAGTTTAAAAGAAAAACTCTAGTGCATTTTATATTTTTCAACCAATAAAAATATAAAATAGAAAGTTTAGCACAACTTTTGGGAAATGAAAAAATGTTCATTTGGCTGATAACACAAAGGTTTTGTTAGCTGTCAGGACTGAAGATTGATGCCTAACTTTGAATGTTTGGGGACTCAGAAAGGGAAGGAAACGACAAGAAAATAGGAAAGAAATAGGAACTAGAAAGAGAAATAATGAGATAGAGATGGAATTTCTTGAACGATGCAACAAAAACTTTTACAGCCACATATATAGCAGCTGCAACTGAATTCTAGGAACACAAGACACAAACAAGTAACTGCTGTCGGGCCATCATCCTCTAGTGACTATTCTAGGGACAGTCCTAACTTTTCACTCTTCTGCAAAACACCTTTGATCAAAGGATGAAATGAGTAAGACTGAATCCACTCTTCTCAGAACCATTTTGTTTCCTGCTTTGTATTTCTTCTAGAATTTCACCAATGAAATGTCATAATATGTGGGGCTTGAAATGGGGAAACTGGACTCTACTGTGTTGTTTTCTGTTGCTTCATCATGCTGAGACTGACTCAACTTTGAGCTTTGTATTATTCCTTTACACAATCCATCCATTTGTCACCTAGATGGCACTTTTTTTGATTCCCTGCGGTGATAGCTAGGGCTAATCAAAATCCAAACTGCGCAACCTGGTTTTGATTTTGAGAAATCCTATCTTCAATAGAATAGGATAGAATAGCTGATATATAGCTGTTTTAGATTAATGAAATAGCTAATAAATTAAAAGATATCAGGTTGTGCAGGTTGATTTTGAACAGCTCTACTGCTCTGATGCCACATGTTTGGACATGAGATTCAGATCTAACTTTGAGTGTTTGGAACTGACAAAGAAAAGGAAGGGCAAGAAACCAGATAGGAAATATAAAGTAGAAAGAGAAATAAAGAGGCAAACATTGAGGATGCTTTGAAAAATGACTTTGTTAGTACTTCTCATATGCCTCTAAACAACTAGCATTCTTATAGCCTCAAGCAGCAGCTGAAGCTAAATTCTTGGAACATATTAAATAGATTAAGGTGGCGTTTGTTAATATTGTTCAACACTTAAAATTACATATTCAAAATTATTAGCTTTAAGTTGTTTGATAATGCATATCTACGCATCACTTAAAAGTCAAAAATTTTAACTTGACATTTACACTGAATACAGTAGGTTAATAAATTCCTGAAATTCATGTCTTAAATTTTAATACTTAACTTTTAGTTTTACCCAACACCACCTAACTGCTGGCAGCTCATCAATCCTTGAGTGAACTGATCAGGGGACAACCCAACATTAAACAACTATAAATAAGAACCAAAAAAAAAAAAAAAATTCTAAAAATGCATTGTGTAACACTCAACGAAACCTTTTTCAGAGCTTCAGAAGCATACGCCCACAAGAAGTCAAAGCTCTACCCTGTCTCACAAAAGATCGAGGAAAAAACACTCATTTTTAAGATGTGTGGATATCTTTCTACCCAAAGAAAAAAATTGATGAAAAAACACTTATTTTTGAAGATGTGTGCATTTCTTTCTACCCAAAGACTCCAAAGTAAATAAATAAATGAAAAGAAAAAGGCAAAGCATGATACCAAAGAACTATAACATCTCATCTTTACTTCATTTCTCTATTTTGAAATCACTATCACAATATTTGTTCCTTGTCTTTTCATCTTGAAAGTACTTATGTATTACATTTTTTTTTTTTTTTTTGAAGATGTTTGCATATCTTTCCACCCAAAGAGTCCAAAGTAAATAAATAAATGAAAAGGAAAAGGCAAAGCTTGATACCAAAGGACTATAACATCTTTACTTCATTTCTCTATTTTGAAATCACTATCACAATTTTTTTCCTTGTCTTTTCGTCTGGAAAGTACTCATGTATTACATTCAGATGTACTGGGGAAAAAAGTGCACTTATATATCTGTTGAGTTTAATATGAAGTTAAGCAATATTTATGAACTGTTCACTTCTATTTTTCAATTTGTTAGTTTTATATGTTTTTCTGTGTTGTATAGCTAGCTTTTATATGCTGGCGGAAGCAAGTCAAATTTTAATCACGTCTTTACTGACGAGCAAATTTTTTTTGTAGAGAATGTTCTTGTTAACTTATTTATTTTGTTTTGATGAAGTCATGGTCGCTTCTTTCTCTTTGCAGGTGATATACTTTGGTGATCACCTATTTAGTGACTTGAGGGGGCCTTCAAAGGCTGGTTGGCACACTGCTGCCATAATCCATGAACTAGAAGTACGTCCTACCTGATTCATTTTATGTCTACTTGAGGCAATAACTTGGTATTTTTGCTCAATTGATTCTCCTATGCCTTTCATATAAATGTTAAGTTGCTTCCAGGGAAGAAAAAAGGAGTTGGAGCAATTTATCATGCTTGGTGGCATTTTAGGCATGTTTCAATGGTTGCCCGTTCTGACAAGATGACTTTATGTTTTGTTTCTTGCCCCAGGCTATAGATTTTGGTTGCAAAATATTAGATTTCATACTCCAGGACCAATCCTACAATATGCTTTATTATCTAGGGTGTCATGGTTGTGAATAGATTTTTTAGTATTGCTCTCTCTCGCTCTCGGTGCTAAGAATGCGTCTCATGTATAAACCATAATGCAAACAAGCTCTAGTATAAATACATATTTGCACTTGACTGACTTGTTCTTGGCGGGAAATAACCTATTTGATCTAAAGAATATCTCTAAGTAGTTTTAGCTATTTATTTTGGAATTCACTCACTCCTCTAATAACCATCTGCATTTGGTATATGCTAAGAATGCAATGCACAGCTGGGGCATCCATACAACCTTATTTAATATAAGGTAGGGAATTTGGTAGGAAATTTAATATATGACTTGTTTATCCAGGAAGATGAGAATGCATTGCACAGCACTAGGGCATACTCACAACCTTGTGATATGAGCGAACTAAGGAAAATCTTCACTTGCACACATATCCAATGGTGAAGGTGCTGCTCACCCTTCTTTATTCCCTTATCCAGTTTCCACTACTTGGGTTGAACTATGTTTCATCTTTCCAACTGCAAAAAAACACTCCTATAAGTGTTTCTGTATTTACATTGACATCATGCCTTCTAACTTCAGTATTTGTTGTAGATGTACAGTATATGAAATTTTCCAGTTATTGACATAGTAATTAAAGGCGCAAGGCACGGCCTCAGTGAAGTGAGGCGCAAAAATAGAAAAAAAAAAAAATTAAACACATAAATATGAAAATTATGTTTTTAAGATATCCAAAAAAGGGAAAAAGTTAGAAAACGAGTTATATTTTAATATATTGAATTCAAGATAAAAAATAGAATCAAGAAAATGAAAAAAAAAAAAAAGAAAGCAAATATAGGAAAAGAAATTTAGAGAGGCATATCTGAATGGCTATTGGCTAAAAATTGTATTGCAGGAGGTGAGTGCTAGATGGCAGAGTGGAGGCTGGATCACAAAGCACATCACTGATTTTTGTGTTGCATTTTATTTCTTTTATTTATTTATTTATTTTGTGTAACCACATGTTGGCTAGACAACTTCATACTAAAAGAAAATTGTAGGTGACTTGTTCAGGAAAACAAAAAATAGAAACATGCACTTTCTTGAGCCTTAGGCGCAAAAAAGGCGCATACCTCTACCCAGAGGTGATAGCCTGAGTGGAGTAGCCCGCCTGAGGACTATTGAGGCGCAAGCCCTTGAGCCTTAAGTAAGGCATGCCTGCCTGAGGTGCACCTTTAATAACTATGGTTATTGAAAGAAAAATCAGACTGAGGGTGAAAATTCATCATATGAATTACATGTCAAGTTCAGGATTCTTGTGGCGATTTGGTTGTGGAACAAAAATCTACACTGAATTAATTGCAAAGATTGAGGTGCTGGTCTGGTGTTTGAATTCATCAATAAGAAGAATCAACAAGAATGGCAAATATAAGCCCCAAATCCATTATTAAAATAGGGGAAAATAAAAACTCAATGAATGGGAAGAAATTTTGTCCATAAATAGAAAAACTTCAAATAAAACTCTTAGAAAATAAAAGAATGTTAAGCTAAATAACTAAAATTGACCATCAAATATGAGTAACTTCTCTGTTATTATTGGCATCATTATCCCACAGTTTGGGAAAAATTGACTTCAAGTCTCGAATAATTCTAAATGATATTTGACCTTTTCCCTTGCAGAAAAAAAAGCTATATTATTAGAATTTTGAGAATACTTCAAACTACTCTTCTCTATTAACATGTATTCTAAATGGCATCATCATTAGCATTGTTGGTCAAATATGGATTTTCTTTTTCTTTTTATTTTTTCCCTGGCGGCGCATCCTTCAGTTTTCGCTTCCTCTTCTGCAGCCATATAGTTACATCTTTGTAAAATAATTTAAAATTAAGCTTATTAAGTGGTCTTACTCTGGACTGTTTCTTAATGCAGAGTGAAATACATATACAGAATGATGAGACTTATCGTTTTGAACAGGTATGTTCTTTTATTCAGTGTTGTTGAAATTGGGCGTTGGAAATGTGTTGTTTTCATTCTCCTGAGTCCAACTTAAAATACTTTGAATTAAAGCTTTGTTGGATAGAGTGCAAAGTAGAGTTCCTTTACTCCTGTTATTCCTATACTTGAAGCCAGTTAAACCTTGAGGGGTAGGACGAGAATAAGAGAGGAGGAATGAAAATTATTCAGAGGGTGGCAAAAAGGAATAAAGAGAGCAGACAAACCCTTAAATTAGAGATACGTAATATGGAGACAAAATTGACAATAACTGAACCTAGTATTCATGGTTGTGTCCATGAAAGTATCAAAATACCAAACATTCTTTGTAAATTTTTGTTTGTTCAAGTTCAAAAAATAACCGTCTCCATGTTGTGTCTGTACTCTGGTGGATGGTTATCGAAAAGATTTGAAAAGCCCTTGAATTGTTTATTTGGCATATAAGGTTTGCTATTCAATTATCTTACTAAAATTCTGGGCTAGAAGTTCTTTGTTTTGACAGATAATAATACTTTATTTGATCCTCTGTTCTTCTGGTGCAGGCAAAATTCCATATCATTCAAGAACTTCTTGGGAAATTGCATTCAACTGTAGCTAATTGTAAGAGAAGTGACTCATATCAATTGCTTTTAGGGGAGCTAAATGAGGAGAGGCAGAAGGCGCGGGAGGTAATGAAGAAAATGTTTAATAAGTCCTTTGGAGCCACTTTCCTTACTGACACAGGTCAAGAATCTGCTTTTGCCTATCACATCCATCAATATGCTGATGTCTATACCAGTAAACCTGAGAACTTTTTGCACTATCCACCTGAAGCATGGCTCCATGTACCCTTTGATATCAAGATAATGCCTCATCATGTAAAGGTATGTCTGATTGTTCCTATTTATAATCTTCTTCAACCATAATAATGAGTGATAGTTTGTGTTGCACTTTGATATCTCCTAACTGGATGACGCTTAGCATAGTTGATTGGCTCCATATGCAAAATAAAAGGTGTCACATACACTGTATATCAGGGTTGTCAAAGATAATTTGCATACTATGAATTTGCTTTTTCATTTTAGTTTTACCTGATTTTTGATAAGCATGAATAACTCATAAGAACTATAATGTTGCTTTAATTTTATCCTTTAAAGAAACCAATTAATTATAAAACGATTGTAATTACCCATCCAAGAGATGCACCAGTTATTATAGCTACAACCACCACATTCCTGTTAATGCAACAGCTTCTGAAAAGTTCTAAAAAGGAAAGTGAAATCTTAGCTCCGCTCTGCTAATTTGGACCCTGTCTCCAAGTACTACACCCAGTCTAGTAATGCTAAATCTTTCTTAATCACTTTAGTTCATGCCCATCCTTTGTTTTGCCTTTTTGTCTTCCTTACTCCTATAAACTGGATGTGCTTAATCTTTTGTATTTGTGACCATCTTTACTTGTCCGTCCTTAACTTATCGTGGAAGGATGATGCATTCACAATCTTTACATATTTAGCTGATAATCACAGAACTCTTTGAAATTTGGCCCTTTCACTACACAGCCCCAAGCTTAAAGTGGCAAATTAGACCACATGAAACCAAGCTACACGGTCCATGCATAAGAAAAGCTTCTCGGATCTTGCTTGGAATTGAGTGTTGTGGAGTTGGCATGCATGGCACAACTTGGCAGCCAATTAAGTTGATCCACTTGTTTCCTATATTAAATGATACAATTGATTGAATACTAATACGAGGTTCAAGTCCAGCTTCCCCTAGTTATGTGGCTATCGAACTATGATATCATTAATTCATGAATGTTGATGTTCACAGATTGGTGATGACTTCACAACTGAGACAGTTGATCCTGCTCTATTTTCGTCATGTTTTCAATTGAAACATATGTTTGGCTTAGCTGCTTTGCAATGAACTAAATCAATCTCTCTCTCTTTGAAATTTGTCGTTTTCTAAAATTTGAATAGATTTAGACTACACCACATATTGACATTAATGTGTACTTTAGTTATGACAGAACTGAATAGACATAACTGATCTCAATTAATTTGGAATTAAGGTTCAATTGTTGTTGTAAACTACACTGCATAGACATGGGTCTTTTTCTGTCTAATTTGACATGCTCTATATCCCAAAAGTGTTGATCGGTGATATATGCAGTGAAAACTATTTGAAGATGATATAGCCTCCTGTTAAGCTGATGCTCTTTCAATTTCTTCTGCTGCTGCTCTGTTGATGATTTTTCTACCTTACAGGTTCCATCAAGCTTATTCAAGAACCAATAGGAATAATCTTCAACAGAATTCTTTTGGCCTAGTTTGCCAATTCACATTCTTCTGTTGCTGCTCTGTTGATGATGTTTCATAAAGTTTCACAATTAGAATAGGGAGGTCTGATCTAACAGTTTTTGCTTCATCTGGTAGTCATGGCTTGCTTATTCTGTAACTCTGTTTTGAAGCTGTAGAGGATTTAAAGTGAATTTATATATTTTTTTATTTTGTTAATATGTTATATAAATAAATAAAATTATAAATTAACTTTTTTATAATAATATTGAATAGTTATTTATTTTTGAAAAAATTATAAATAAAATGATTACTTAAAAATATTAATTTGAAAAAGAAATGATAGAAATTTTTATAAGATTAATGGAATTCAAATATATAAATAAAATCAGCTAGTAGTTTATAGAAAAAAAATTTTCAAATTGCACATTCGTAGTTGATTGAAATTAATATTATGAAATCTCTCCTAGGATTTAAGAGTTAGCATTCAACCAATTCAATGCGGTCAATTTATGCATTATTGTCAATTTGAGCAACATTTTTAACTGATAAATTAAACCAAAGTTTTTTTTGGCTTTAACCTGGATTTAATTGAACTAAATTTTTAATCGAATTTTTTATAATATTTATTTATTTTGTATACATACATATTATAATCTTTGCAATAAAATATAAGGATCACTAACATGCAACTGACGTTAAATACCAAATGTCTCTATACTCTACAAAATTCTATCACTATACATAAATATGTATACAGTAAATAAATGGATAAGGAAAACAAACAAAAGCTGTAGAGCTGATGAAAGAGCAAGTCAAACACAATTGCTAACGAAGGTACAATTAATATTAATTGCAAAGTGAATCTAGAAATGCTGATTCAATATGAATCTCTTGCTCGCATGTAAGGATTTGCGTCTTAGCTCTAGGAAATTTTGTTTACAACTATGCTCCTTCCTTTTCATAAAATAATTTACTTGGATTTTCTGATATTCACGGTGCTTAGAAGAATCCATTAATCAAAAACGAATAATTAAAACATTTTAAAGAAAAATGACTTTCTATCTATTAATCTATTGATTATTGGTAATCATCATTATCAATTACCACTAATCAACACTAGTAATAAGCCATTGCCAATCATTGGAAACAAACACAATTTCTTATTTATATATTTTTTTTCTTATATTTATCAATAAATGTTTTAAAATATGAAACTTCTATAATTCCAAGTATTTTTACAGTCTTATAAATACAAAATTTTAATACCTTTAAACTCATTTTTAATATGCAACCGAATAACAAAAAGAGTCGCTTGGAAACATTTTTCTTCGAAAATATTTTCCAAGAAACAAATAGAGCCTAGGTCTTTCTTCTTTTTCTTCCTCTATTTGAGAATGGTGCAAGAACTACTTTCGCTAGCAAAGAAGAATGTAATAAATCTAAATTAAACACGGCTTTCTCCATCTCGAGAGAATATCTGTTGAACAGGAACAACTAAAGGATTTTATTAAAGGATGATTCTATTTCTACTCTTTGTACTTTGAGAATGCATCCATATATCAGTATCTGAGTTAATTTTTAGAGACGCTTATCGTGCAGAAGCTTCGGTGAAATGCCAGGATATTGTGTCGATCCAACAGGCTGCCCCTACAATGATTATAACTGCATTAGGAGAACAAGAGGAAGATAGGTAACACACGTTTAGTTAGTAATTTCAAATGTATACCATATCCTGTGAATTATTGTGGATCTCAAAACAGTCTTGTTCAGTTGGTGCCCTAAAGCCTAGCTGGCCCTGCAATCACCAAAAACCCAAGATAGGTCACTACTTATTTTGCAAGAAACATCAAAATGGTTAATAGAATAACAATAATAGTGAAATCCAATACCAGTCCCGGCATGCTTTGTTGGGCAACATAGGAATTAACACATGTTGGTATTGAATGTAACTGCCCCTTGATACAAACACGATCAAAATGTCAATAAAGCCGCATTATACTGCTAGTTTGCTACAGAAATTTTTTATAACAACAAGGTCCAGAATATTGTAAAAGCATCATACCAAGCCTTGTAAGCCCTGCTGATTACTATAGTAATCATCACGGATTGGAGAAACTGAGTCTAGTTGTCCCTGTGATTAGCAATTAAAAAAATGCACAAAATATTTATGAAGAAATATTGAAATATGTGTGCGATTCACATTTTCAGTCACTAATCATTGGATTGACTGCTACGTTCATGCAAATACCGTGCAATTTCAAGCCAATTGAACATTTAAACATTTGTTAATTAAATAACTTGTCAAAACTAAATCTTCTAACCATATGGAATGAAAAGCTCGGCTTGCTTAATGTAGGTGCAGATTAATTATGTTTAAAAAACCTAAATAAAATTACTATTACTACTATGAGATTTTGCAGTACAAGTGATGGAAATCCTATTTCTAGGATTTTAGGAGTACTTATTTTAGGAAAAAAAAAAATATAAATATAGAAAGTAGAAATCATAGGGATTTATTATTGTGTATTCCTAATTAGATTAGGATTGCTAATCCTAATATTTCTAGCGTTATTCAAAACATTGTGATAGGCCTAGTTATTTACGTTATAATTAGACTCTGATATGAGAATTATATTATTGAGAGTTAATTTATCTTCCTTAACGATTTGTTCCTTGTTTTGCTTAGTTCTTTCTGGTTCTACATCAACATGTTACAACACAATGTACTATTAATGTTATTAAATTTTACCTAGTGTCTACAACTAATCTTAGAGTGGGGCCAAATGAAATGAAGAACAAATAAACGACAAGAATTTTCTTTTAGTTTTAAGATTATAATATGAAATTTAAGAGAGCTCCTGTATAAATTAAGATTGTTTCAAGCCATCACAAGGATGAATATTATATAGACTTCCTCAAAAATCAAAAGTGCAGTTAATACTACAACAGGTTCCATACCGCTCCTCGAATGCTGTGTTGAGAACCGTAAAAACCATCAAAAGTTGTTGTTGCCCTGGAGCCCATTTCCTACAACCAAAGGAATAAGAAACTATTAAAACCAAAATAAAACCAGTCAAACATACTAGCAAATAATTTTTGTGTCCAATCTTCTTCCTAAACATAAGATGTTCCGTACCATATCTTGCATGTCCTGTTGTGGAACATAGCAGTTTCCAGTGGCATGTGTTCTGGAGTTAATTTGGTCCTGCATATTTCAAGTCCATAAACGTGTTATTATATAGATGTATGAACTATTGCAGTAATCTAGCGAACACTTGGGAGAATTATGACAAACCAATTGCTGGTAGTTGTCTTGCAAGCCAATAGTCATCCCTTCCGGTACAGTAAGTACCTATAATATGAAAGAAAATCTATTTCAAAGGCCATAAACTTTCCAACAGAATGATACAACTGTAGATTCTGATGTTCAACAAAAAAACCTTCTACTTACCTTTTTTTTCTTACATATTTTCTTTTTCTTTATTGATTTAGTGATACTGTTGCCACGGTTCTCTTCTTCAATGTCCAGAAAACCATGAACAGCCAATGTGTTGGGCTCTAAAACACTCCTAATGGAGTTGTTAACACCTGCGCATCTTTCCAATATTTCTTCTAATGCCTTGAAAGCAATATGATAAGCTTCTTGAGACAAAGACCCAGCTTCACACAGTTTGATGGCTCGTCTGCACAAGTCATTGAAATGTTGTGCTCTATAAGGTATGCCATTAGATACTTCAGTCAGAACTTGAGTGGTTTTTGCATCTTTGGTCCATCGTTTTAGTATATAGCGGGATGGTATGTTGGAGATGCCAGACATATGAAGAACAAGGATAGCATGCTTGCAAAGAAAACCTCTATAGTCAAATGAACGGCATAAGCATCGAATATCTGATGCTGTTTCATTCCAAGATACAACAAAATCCTGTTGCTTTTCAAAATCATCGACTCTGAAATTAACAGTGGCCCCATCTTCACTTTCCTTTTGAAGCTGACACGAAACTACCCCCAATACCTCAACCTGAAATTTCTTGAATACTGATTCTGTATACAGTCTTGAGATTTGCTTTTCAATAGCTGAGTGAGATCTCAATGCAGGTTGTTTGTTTCGTGTTTCAAAATCAGCTTTGGCTTCCATTTTAATCCTATCTTGCAAAAACTTTTTATATAGTTCCATAAACTCCTTGAATGTAGCTTCTCTATGAATGTAATTGTCAAAGAAAGAGGCTATACTCCCATGTCGTTCAGTTGTAGACATTCCAGCTAAAAATATATCTTGCATGTAAGTCGGCACCCACTTTTTACGATCTTCATACAATGAGCGAAACCATTCGTCCTGCCTTAATTCAAATTTATCAACCATTTTCCACCATCTCTTTTCAAATTGCACATCTGTCCAAGACCTATAAATGCACTTGTTGAATATGCTCATAAAAGCTTCACCTTCATCCATAACACGAGACAAATTTTCAGGCATCTTACTCAATATATGCCATAAACAAAAACAGTGGTGTGTATCAGGAAATACATCAGCAACAGCTTCATTTAAGCATTTATCTTGCTCAGTAATAATTACATTAGGAGCTCGGTCACCCATTGCTTTACGCCATGTCTGCATTAACCAAACAAAAGTTGATACACTCTGCTCTCCAATCAATGAACATCCAAGTAATATGAATTGGCAGTGATTATTGATTCCAATGATGGAAGCATAAGGAACTTTATAATTGCTTCTAAGATAGAAGGTATCAAAGAAGACGACATCACAGAAAAAACTGTAATCATTCCTGCCCTTCGCATCAACCCAGAACACATTTCTCAAACGATTTTGATGGTCCAGATCTAATGAATAAAAGAAATTTGGATTCTCAGCCTGCATGCACATGAAATAGTCAAGCATGACTTGCATATCATTCTCCTCTAAAGCCAACTGGAGCCCTGTCTTCTGACATGCAACTACACCGGATTGTTTGTTCCGTCCCTGGACAGAATTATGAAAATCATCCGGAAATATTTCATGATTATGCTCCCTTATGAAACTGTATATAACCCACTTCCCATCCTGTGTCCTCTTCATATGCATGCCTGCTTTGCAATCTGTCTTTATGCAAGATCGTGGATTGACAGTCACACTTGACTCACGCTTACTACCAAATCGAGAACATGCAATTTTTACATCAATGAAATTTCCAGATTTTTTTGAACGACGACTGGCTTTTATTGTGATGCCAAATCCTACAAATCGAGCATAGTCTCTGTAGAAAGAATATGCTGCCTCCTTTGTTTCAAATACTAAACCATTTCGGGGCTCACACATCAAATGTTTACTGGCAACGGCTCTAATACTATTCCCTTCAACATTTTCTCCGCTAGTAGTGCAGTGCTCATTTTCATTTGGCACACAGGGTCGTGCAACTTGTTCACTTGCAGGAGATTTTATCTCCTCGTCACTAACATGCAGTCCATCTGCACTATCCATGGCATCAATATTTGTATTTGATCCGGTATCTAGTTTCTCCTGCTCAAGTGAAGGGAGCTCAAGATCTATCTCCATGAAAAAATCTATTCAAAGGAGAAAATCATATTACTATGCACCTGAAATTTGAAGAAATTTGGGATACTAATTACTAAGTCTAAGAATGCAGTACAACGAGAATCAAAATTAGGTAGCCGCTCATCTATAATGAGGATACTTGATATAACCACATATATTGTGTGCTTAGAGATTAGTTTATAATTTCATATTGCTGCACATTTCCACTAATTTTGGGCTTATATGTTTCAAAACAAGCATATTTTTGCTACTTAATGGCGAAACAGGACCGTGTACATCCCCTAATCATGAAGGCTCGACTTCACATTTTATTAGATAAGTAAAAGGGCCTCTAAATGCATTTAGCCTTTCTTAAAAATAATTCTTGTTGACACAAAGCTAAAAATGAACTTTGGAAAACAGAGTCCATAGTACAAAGGGAACAGGATAACTCTAACGAACAAAAAGAAACAAAATTAAGCTTCAATAAGAATTTGAAAGGCACAAAGAAAAAAGAAAAAGGATATCCAGAATCAGTTTAAGCAAACATGTATTTCTTGTTCTGAAAAGAAAAGAGAGCAAGAGATTTTACGTCAAGAAAAAAAAAAAAGTGCTATCCGCTTCTCGCATCGCTAGACAGCAACGGGATTGTTGTCTGGCGACTCGCAGTCGACCCACTTCAATCCGGCAAGCATTTTCATACTAAGAACAGAGGAAAACAAAATTAGAATGGCAAGCACAATCATACCGTCCAGAGTGTCAATTTCCTAGCGAGAGTGATCAAAAGCCAAACATTTCGGATTCCCATACATGGTTTTTCTTGATTTCTTCATGATAATGACCAGAACCAATATCTTCTACATTCTCGTTGCTTGAAATTGAGGAAGAGTAACAATATAAAAGGGAGCTGAGAGGAGGAGAAGAAGAAAGGGAAAATAAATCCTGATTTGTTATAGGCTTAAAGAAGGTGAAGCCGTCGCGAATTGTGAGACAGTGGGAGGGAATCAGAGTAGCAGAAGGAAGAGACGATGTCGTTGTGCCTTGTGCTGCACTTAGGCACTTATTTTTGTGTAGATAAATATGTAAAAATGCCTTTCAACGGGAGAAAAAAAAAAACATAAAAAAGCTCTCTAAATTATAGCCATATTTATACCGAGGGCTTCAACGTTTTAAGATTAACACACTTCTCCTTAAATTAACTGTCCGTTACACAATTACCTTCCTTCATTCAAAATCAGTCTACTTTTCTGTTAGTTAAAGGAAAGAGAAAAAAGAAAAAGACAATTCTACCATTATAGAATTATTTAATTGGACCGGTTCAAACCAAAACCATAAAAAATTATTGAACCAAACTAAAAACATTCTAGAATTAGCTAATTGAACCAAAATCACAAAAAAGACTTTCCTTTTCTCCTAGGTAACGCGATTTGAGATCGTAAGCTTTAGTCCATTGTCTCCTCTGACGCCTCTCAGTTTTCGGCGAACAACCAATCAAGCTTGGCCGGAGAGTCATGTTGTCAGTGAAAATGATCTCTTCTCCATTCCGTCGGCTTAACTCCTGCTTTTCATTCGACAAGAGAGGAGGAGGTAGCAATGGAAGAGTCTAACCGGTCAGTCCTTGGTCTTGCCGGAAAATCAATATAAAATGTTGAAGGAAGCTGAGGTGGAGCCGCTCCATTCGGAAAAAAAAAGGTAGCTCACACTCTATCACTGCGCCAGTCGAGAAAGATATGGAGAGAGAGAGAGAGAGAGAATAGCGGTGAGGCAACGGCGGCAGGGAGGAGGTCGCTGCTGGCCGGACACGAATCCATGATCGGAAAGTTAAAAAAAAAATATTGAATTAGCAGTAATGGCATCTCTGCCATGAGAAAGGGAAAGGAAATTGTCCCATGCTTAAACTCATTTATTTCCATTTATTTTTTCATAATTTTCATTTTTGAAGGCCTTGATCTCACATTGATAGCTCCATGCTTAATTTATGCTTTAGATTTGTGAAAATGAGATATTTTAGAAAGTGCAAATCATAGGCATTACAAAGAGAGATGACGTATCTTTTTCTGTGAAGGATTCGAGGAGAGAGAGGGAGGAATAGAAGTAATTAATTGTAATGAAAATTTTTGTATATTATAAAGGTTAGTATGGTCATTTTATTTGTCATTTGATGGAATTTTGAGTAATTTTGGATGGAAGGATACGTTCAGAAGTAAAAATTAGGGACGCTAAAGTCAGTTCCAAAACATTGAAGGAGGCATGTCTAAATATAACTATAACTTAGGGAGGTGTTTTTTTTTTCCACCTTTCAACTACAATTTTAACTGGAAACATATTTGAAATGAAATAATGCAAAATATAAAACTATTTTGTGATCATTTTACGAGTTTTAGGGATGTTATGTTTTAATGATTCGGATGGATACTAAAACTAGATGAAGGCCCGCGCATTGTGCGGATAATTTTAGTGTAGTTCAATTATTCTCACATAATTATACAAAGTTTTTATATCTTTTAAAAGATAAAATTCATCGTTTCAAGTCTTTATCTACGACAGTTAGTAATTTTATTTTTTAATTTCTCATCCAATATTACCAATCAAAGAAGCAATATCTAAATTTACTTTTGCTTACTCAAAAATGATTTCTATTACAACAGTGATAGCAGAGATTAGATTAGTCATTACACTTGTTGCAGTTGAAGAGGTCAAGTAAAATCCATCAAAATATGGGCTGTTGTGCTGCAATTCACATGAAACATTACAACAATTTGAGGTAATATTAATTAAAAAGAGAAGTAATTAATGATTGACATACCCAATAATACAAGCAATTAGTAAAATACAAGAAAACCTCTTTAACCGATGAAGATTTACATGAACTTCTCTAACAAAATTAACAAATCGATTCAGATTTACTGGGAGTAAGATTAAAAAGTCTTAATTATTTATCTAAATATATTTTATTTAAAATTAAAAAATTTAAAAAATTTCGAAGCCCTAGTTTTTAAGCTTTAAAATTATATATTTAAAATGTATAAATTGATTATATATAAAAAATATTATATTATATTATATTTTTTCACTAATTTATTAATTCAGTTTTTGTTAAACTCTAACTCTTCGTAGTACATGAAAATTTTTTTATTCAAATTTTTTTTAATTCATTTTTTTTAACTCTAGCTCTCGCAGTACATTAATCTTGATCATTTTTTTGAATCTCAATAAATGTCAATTAAGTTGCGATAATCAAGTCGACCATAACTGCAATAAGATTTATCCGGACTTTACATTGATGACTATCATTCCAAGAAATCATACGAACACTAAGATTCAAAAAAATATAAAAATTTAATTAAATGAACCAAAATTGTTTGAAAAATAATTAAAAATAATGAAAAATTGATTTAAGAGGATGAATAACTTTATAGTCCAAATAAAATTAAAAGAACCAACATAAAAAAGTATAAAAAAATAAAAAAAATATAAAAGAGTGATACAGAAGTGATACTTGATCGGATTTAAGCTTTCTTATTTTTTCCAACCTTTTTTGTTTAG
The DNA here is from genome assembly GCF_041381405.1 of Jatropha curcas. Classification (NCBI taxonomy): domain Eukaryota; kingdom Viridiplantae; phylum Streptophyta; class Magnoliopsida; order Malpighiales; family Euphorbiaceae; genus Jatropha; species Jatropha curcas. The sequence continues at coordinate 20,863,870 of NC_143152.1, read as the reverse complement.
CAATGGTATCAATGAAAAAAAAAAAATACTGAGCCAATAAAAATAGAAACAGAAATAAATGAAGAAGTAGAAGAAGAAGGAAAAGAATTATACAGAAAAAAGTTAAATCTTTATAGTCTAAATAAAATTAAAAACAGAAAAAGTATATATATATATATATATATATATATATATATGAAAGAGCTAATGTTAGCTTTGATGAAGAAAAAATTATTCTGTAGTTTATAATCTAAAAACCAAAACTAGCAAAATTGAATATGAATATTAATAAATGGGTAAATCTATAGTACAGGTTTCAAAATTTCTATATTGGTGCAGAATTTTTTCCCAACATTAGATTTAGAATAGATAAATATAAACCATTTGATCTAAAACTGAACCAAGTGACTTAATACTTATAAAAATAGGTTATCAAAAGTAGAGGGGTTTTTTTTTAATATATAAAAAGTAGTTATTGTCACGACCATTTCCATGGGCCGGACCGACACTAGGGCCTAGGTAAGTTTAAGGCCCCCGAGGCCCGTAGTAAGCCTGAAACACTAAAATTTACTATCTCAATATAAATTTCAAATATTCAGCCCATATTACTAAAAAATAAACCTCAAGATTTTATTACATCTCGGCCCAAATTTATCTTCTACAAAATTTCACAGTTTGGGCCCAATTAACAATACATCAAATCTTTAATATGGGCTCACATAATTATATCGTCTATGTTAATACACGACTAATTGTACACAAATTCTACAACTGCGGAGTCACTAACTATTTGGTATACATAGCTTTTTATACACATAATTACATAGTAAAATAATTATGGAACTAGGAAAATTTCTCTATTGCCCTGTGCTGAAGAAACATAGCCTAATTTGAATTTAAGAAAAACTTACTTCCTGAAAAATCAAACAAGACATGTGAGTTTTCTAAGGAGTAATAATTATTGCACAACACACGCAGTCACACAAATGTGTAAACATATCAATCTAGTCATCCGACTAGTTATATGCTCACGCAGCCAATCACATAAATGGCACATACCAGCACTCACAATCATTAACATCTTCATATAATCACACTACGTGGAAATTGGTCTGTGGCGTCACCAAAACCCTCGATGAGCCGTCCTCCCACATGGCCCATCCTCTCACATGTGCACCAGGGAGCCGATCCCCCATTCTAGCCGACCGGTCTAATCCTCACTTGACCAGCCCTCTCATTGTTTTTCCATTCTCTCTTTTCTTTTCCATACCAACAGGAGGCAACCCGATCGTCTCCATCAAATCTAGATCATCAGGCGCTCACAACAGGAGGCCACCCTGCGGGCTGCGATCAGATCTAGATTATCAGGTGCGCCCAAAGAGACCAACCCGTGGTTTTCCATATCATACAGATCAGAACAGTAGGTGCATACAGGGACGCCGATCTCCCATTTACCCGGCTAATAGAAATCAGAATCAGGATCCATATAACAGTAACAGTCTCACAAACCCATGGTGACCCACTTCATCCCAATTCCACACAAACAAGCATAGCATTATCACAACACAATTAATCAAACATTGCAAGTAAATGCAGACATATTGATCAGTTGAACATTGTAATGCAATGCACAATTAGACATCCATTCTCAAATGCAATTAAATAATTAAATAAATAAATAATATTAACTGTTGAAAGCTTTGTAATTAAAATCAATATTGTCTTTCCTAGTTTAGGTTTATTGTCTTTCCTAATTTAGGTTTATTCCTATTTAGATCTCTTCCTATATTGGAACAATCTTGTGTATATATATAGTGATGTAGAGATTGAAAATATAACACACAATAAAAAAGAAATTCGAAATATTCTTTCAACATGGGATCAGAGCCATTGCCGTGAATTTTTTCGGCGACGGTTTCGATTTGAAACAGGGCTGAGATATACACAGTGCCACCGGAGTTAGGAGTTGGCCGTCACCGCCCAGCTCAGAAGGAAGAGGGACTGCCGATCGGCCCTCCATCCAAGCCGCGTCGCTGTCCGACCACGCGCGTGTGCACACGCGCCGCCAGAAGTTTTCGGCCGTTCTTCACGCGCCAGCGCGTGCGGCTGTTTCCGGCGAGATCCGTCGACGTTTTTTGTTCCGACGGCCTCGATTTGTTGTGGCGTTCTTCCCTTGCTGGTTCTTCAGCACCAGTTTTTGCTTTTTGCAATTTTTTCCTTTTTTTGGTTGATTTCTGCCGCTGCCAGTTCTTCGCCACTGCCGCTTAAAAATTTTTTTCTGACAATTGGCTGACGGAAAAAAGGTAGATATGGGTTTTCACTCAGAGAGCCCCTCTCTTCAGATTAGTCCGGTGAAGTTAGATGGAACAAACTACCTGGCTTGGTCTCGATCTTGCTTATTATTCATTGAAGCAAGAGGTTTGCAGGGATACCTTGATGGTGGCACAACTAAACCAGGTTCGACAGATCCAGGCTTTAACAAATGGAAATCCGAGAATTCTCTTATTATGTCTTGGTTAATAAATTCCATGCAGCCAACTATTTCCCGAGGCTATTTGCTTCTTGATACAGCTAAGAAGATATGGGATGCCGCTTCACAGACGTATTCGCAAACTGGAAACTATGCTCAGAGGTATGAATTGCGACAGAAAGTTCATGAAACCAAACAGGGAGATCTGACTATCGCTCAGTATTTTGCTGAACTTAGTGGGTTATGGCAAGAACTGGATTATTACCAAGACTTTCAAGCCAAATGTACTGATGATGCGACTCAAAGTTCAGAAGTTGATTGAAGTAGAACGTGTGTATGATTTTCTAGCTGGCCTAAACAACGAGTATGATCAAATTCGAGTCCAAGTTCTTGGACGAGATCCTTTTCCATCCTTGCGACAAGCATATTCTTTTGTACAGCAAGAGGAGACTCAGAGGAATGCAATGGTTCACAGATCTACAATTGATAAAGCAGGGTTGATTGCTAATTCTGCAAGTGAACATATACAGGCTGCCAAGAACGGTTCTTCAAACAGAGATCAATTATTTTGTGACTATTGTGGTAAGAACAGGCACACGAAGGAGTTCTACTGGAAATTACATGGACGCCCAACTAAAGGGCGTGGAGGAAAGCGGGTCAGTTCTTCTAGACTGCAGGCACACATATCTGATGGTGGAGCTTTATGTGAGGAAACATCTACTACTGGTAGCTTTTCTGATAAGGAAATTCAGTCCCTGAAACGATTGTTGTCACAGCTTGATTCTTCCTCAACTCAGACTGCAGCTTCTAATTTTGTTAATTCAGGTAATGCTTTTCTTACCTTTCTTGCAAAAATTGCAAAACCCTCTTGGGTTATAGATTCAGGAGCAAATAAACATACAACAAGCTCTATAAAACATTTCCTTACATATTCTAAGTATCAAGGCACAGAAAAAATTCGCATTGCGGATGGCTCCTTAGTACCCATTGCTGGCACAGGTTCTATTAACTGTACTTCCAATATTAAACTCTCCTCTGTTCTTCATGTCCCTAGATTCCCTATTAATCTATTATCTGTTAGCTTAATCACAAAAGCGCTTAATTGCAAAGTAACCTTTTACCCTACTCATTGTATATTTCAGGAACTGAACACGGGGAGAACGATTGGCAGTGGTAGCTTGCGCGATGGACTGTATCTGTTGGATGACGTTTGTCGTTTTTCAAAGTCGGGTACCGGTCAAGCTTAGTTAGGAACTTCTAGAAATCCTTCCCATGAAGTTATTCAATGGCATAGGAGATTAGGACATCCCTCTTTTTCTGTTTTAGGACGTTTATTTCCCACTTTATTTGCTAAGTGTGATTTCGATTCATTAGTATGTGATGCTTGTGAACTTGCCAAACACACCGGGCATTCTTATTCTCAAATTAATAATAAAAGCTTGATTCCTTTTGCTACTATTCATTCTGATGTATGGGGTCCTACTAAAACTGTCTCTCTTTCTGGTTATAGGTGGTTTGTGACCTTTATTGATTGTTGTACTAGATTAACTTGGGTTTATTTGATGAAAACAAAAAATGAAGTTTTTTCGTGTTTTCAGAATTTCCATAGAATGATTTGTACTCAGTTTGATGCGCATGTTAAAATCCTAAGAACTGATAATGGTACTGAATACATGAATGCAGTTTTTCGTACCTATTTAGATTCTAATGGTATTATACATCAAACTAGTTGTGTCAATACTAGTGCTCAAAATGTGTTGCGGAAAGAAAAAATAGGCATTTACTGGAAGTAGCTAGGTCTCTTATGTTCACTATGAATCTTCCCAAACCATATTGGGGGGATGCTATTTTGACTGCTGCTTACCTTATCAATCGTATGCCTCTTCGTACTTTAAATTTTAAAACTCCATTAGAGGTTCTTCAAGGAAAAACTCTTATATTGTACCTCCTAAAGTCTTTGGTTGTGTTTGTTTTGTTCATCAGAATGGTCTAAGCAAATTAGATCCTAGAGCCTTGAAGTGTGTGTTTGTTGGTTACTCTGCTACTCAAAAAGGATACAAGTGTTATCATCCTCCTTCTAGAAAATATTTTGTGAGTATGGATGTTACCTTTTGGGAATTTGAGTCTTATTTTCCTTCCCAATCACCTCTTCAGGGGGAGAAATATCAGATGGAAGAGGTGATGAATGACGTTCCTTTCCAGGGGGAGTTTCCTGTAGACATAGATAGTAGGAGAGAACAACCCAAACCTCTAGAAAGATTGGATAGACCTGATTTGAAAACCTACAACCATGGAGCATGAGACCTCTGATCAACCGTCTTCTCCAATTTCAGGCTCTGAAAATACAGCCGAACAAGAACTTGGTGAGTCTTCTTTAATTCCTGATGATTCTGATCCTAATCTTGATTCCAGCCCTTCTGACAATGACCTTGATATTCCTATTGCTCTTAGAAAAGGAGTTAGAACATGCACTAAACATCCTATCTCCCATTTCATCTCTTATAATGCTCTGTCCCCTTCCTATAGAGCCTTTGTTTTGTCTGTTTCTTCTGTTTCTATACCGCAGGATTGGCAAGAGGCATTACAGGACTCAAAATGGAAGGCTGCAATGGTTGAGGAGATAAGAGCTTTGGCAAAAAACGAGACATGGAATCTTGTAACTCCTCCATCAGGAAAGAAGCCAATTGGATGTAAATGGGTGTTCACAGTTAAACATAAGGCAGATGGTTCCATTGAGAGGTACAAGGCCAGATTGGTAGCTAGAGGGTTCAGTCAGACCTATGGAGTTGATTACCAGGAAACTTTTGCCCCTATAGCCAAAATGAATACAATTAGAATTTTGCTGTCTTGTGCAGCCAATCTTGACTGGGAATTACATTAGTTTGATGTTAAAAACGCTTTTCTACATGGTGATTTGAAAGAAGAGGTGTATATGGAGATTCCTCCTGGATTTGATGATGACAAGACCAGAGGAAAAGTTTGCAAGCTGAAGAAGTCATTATATGGGCTGAAGCAATCACCAAGGGCATGGTTTGAAAGGTTTAGTAAAGTTATGCTTTCTTTTGGGTACATGCAGAGCGATGCTGATCATACTTTGTTCATCAAACATCATAAAGGTAAGATCACCTTGCTTATTGTTTATGTTGATGATATAGTGATGACTGGAAATAATGAAGAAGAAATGACTCACTTGAGAAATTTGTTAGCTAGGGAGTTTGAGATTAAGGATTTGGGAAAGTTGAGATATTTCCTTGGGATAGAAGTTGCTAGATCAGAAAAAGGGATTTTTATTTCTCAAAGAAAGTACATCCTTGATCTCCTTAAAGAAACTGGTATGTTGGGATGTAAACCCGCAGAATCACCTATTGAAGCCAATCATAAGCTTCAAGCTGGAGTGGGAAGTTCAGTTGATGTTGGCAGGTATCAGAGATTGGTCGGGAGGTTGATTTACCTTGCCCATACTAGACCAGATATTGCCTATGCTGTAAGTTTAGTGAGTCAGTATATGCATGACCCTCGGGAGTCTCACTTAGAAGCTGTGCATCGGATTCTAAGATATTTAAAATCAGCTCCTGGTAGAGGACTTTTATTTTCTAAACATGGCCATTTGATAATAACAGGCTATACAGATGCGGATTGGGCTGGTTCTCTTGATGATAGGAGATCAACCTCAGGATATTGTGTTTTTGTTGGAGGAAACCTTGTCACATGGAGAAGCAAGAAGCAGGCTGTTGTTGCAAGGTCCAGTGCAGAAGCAGAATATAGAGCTATGGCACAAGGAATATATGAACTCCTATGGTTGCGCAGATTAATGGAAGAGTTAAAGTTGGTTGAAACAACAAATATATCCTTGTTTTGTGATAGTAAAGCAGCCATCAGTATTATGAATAATCCAGTCCAACATGATCGAACTAAGCACATAGAGATTGATCGTCACTTTATAAAAGAGAAGATAGTTGAAGGTGACAGCGTTTTTTCGCAAGTATACGAAATCGCAACAAGTAATATAGAGTAAGAGAGTATCGTATCCACAGGGATTGTTTATCAAGTACCAAAATTATGTTAACCTATTATTATTTAGACGACGATAAGAGAGATTCACTGTAAGGTAAATAGAATCTTAAAGTAAAAATAGAAGAGATCAAACATAAAATTTAAGTGAAAAGAAATCAGGGGATTAAGCTACTAGGGAATTTGATTTCACTTAATTCTATCCAGCTTATTCTATTAGTTCATTAATCAATTTTAATTGTTCAAGTAGGAGAACAACCCTAAAGTCACTAACAAGCTCTCCCGATTTATTGTTAGTTATTCTAATTCAGTTCAATTACCTATCTTTAATAGTGAAATTAAACATAAATCAGATTATTAGGTTTTATGGTTGTTTTGTGAGTTCACAACTTAATAATTTATTAACTTATGAAAACCTCCCTTGAGTCAAACCATATAGCTTCCGCATCAAGTTGTTATTCTCAAGTAAATTATTATCTTTTTCATATCAATAACCCTTCTCCCGAATGTAGTTATTGAAATACCTCAATCCAGGGGAAAATTTCTGCCTGGAAGCATTAAGCACAATAATAATTTATAACGAGAACAAAGAAAAACAAATCTAATATCATAAATTGGAATCGAATTAAGCTACATCAAATCCCTAGTATAAGAGTTTAGCTGGACATAGTAATTAAATTAAACTCAATCATGCTTGGCACATTCATCATATTTAAAGACAATAATAAAAGAAAGAAACAAGATGAAGAGTTTTAGAATAAAAACTGTATCACAACTATGTTGATGGCTTCCTTGAATCTTGGCACAATTGTTTGATGCTTGAAATCCTTGAGAGAGAGAATGAATTATGTAAAGAAATTGCCTAAAAACAACGAGAGATATCCTTTGCTATGAGAAGTTCCTTTCTTTATATAGAGTTCCTGAAGGCAAGTCTGATTCCTTTTAGGAAATAGAATCCTTATTTAATGCAAAATCCTTTATAGGAGATCATGACTGTTTAGACTTTTGATTTCTTCTTGACTAGGACTCCTTTTTCTCCTAGAATAGGTCCAGGTCTTGTTTAGTGTGTTTAGGAAACTCCCTGAAGTCGGCCCATGTGAGAAAAGGCTTGATTTGCATATTAAATTTACGCTGGTTCCGCCTGTGCAGCACGGGCGTGCTTCCTGGCACGGGCTGGGTGTGCTTTAGTCTGGAAGTCTGGCCAGTGAAGCACGGGGCGTGCTAGGCAGCACGGGCTAGCGAAGCATTGAGGCACGGGCGTGCCACTTAGCACGGCAAGGGCGTGCTTTTCTCTGGAAGTCTGCCTAGAGTTGTCACGGGCGTGCTATGCTTGACACGCCCTGGTCCCATTATAGCACGGTCGTGCCTTTTGGCACACCCTGGCCGTGCTTTCTTCTGTCTCTTCTTTGGTTTCCTTGGCTTCTAGCACGGTTGTGCTTTTTAACACGGCCTGGGCGTGCTAAAGGCTAAGTGCCTTGTATTATAAAGTTCTTTTCTGCGCCAAATTTCTGCAATTTTCTCTTAGATCAAGCGGATTAAAGATCAAGGAAGCTTTTGAATATAATTATACTAAAAGTGATTTAAAATCAAATTAAAGCAATAAAAACTTACTAGAATTCAAATAAAAACTATATTAAAACACTATAGAATTAACATCTATCAGAAGGCCTTATAAAGGTCTCCTATATAGCTTCAAAAGAGCAACTAGCCGATGTTTTCACGAAGGGTTTGAATAGCAAACTGTTTCATCCTTTGGTTTGCAAGTTGGGCATGAGTAATATCTATGCACCAACTTGAGGGGGAGTGTTGAAAGCTTTGTAATTAAAATCAATATTGTCTTTCCTAGTTTAGGTTTATTGTCTTTCCTAATTTAGGTTTATTCCTATTTAGATCTCTTCCTATATTGGAACAATCTTGTGTATATATATAGTGATGTAGAGATTGAAAATATAACACACAATAAAAAAGAAATTCGAAATATTCTTTCAACATTAACAATAAACAATAACGATAAAATAAATGATAATTAAATAATTAAATGATTAATAAAGATGATAAAATAATTAGAGCACTCTATTTAATATTTATTAAGTTATAGAATTAATCTAAATAAACTTATTAATTATGTTATTACTTAAAACTAGTCTAAGTTCTATCGAAATTTCGGCAGCACCTCCCCTAAAAATTGGACTATCTACCTGCTCAAATATCACAATATTATATATATTTATCAACCAATGTACACAACCCATCCGTCGGGCAATCAACAATTTAAGTCCCATCCTCCTTTCAGTACAAGCATGTCAACGTTCACCAAATAAATTTACAAATTATAATAACCTCCAACATATTCCAATGATATTATTAATTGTCCTCTAACTAATTATCAAATAAATGTACACTTTATAAATAGAACTTGCATCGATAAGTTAAATTCAACTATCCCCGTTTAATAGCTACCTAGCCTTTAAATATTATAGAACTCTTTATCAACCTTCATTTCTTCATCCTTACTTTAAGGTAACAAACACATATTTATACCTTCATCAATTTTTAAATTAGCCACTAAAAATAAATGCTTCAAGTAAACTAAAGACTAACCGACTAATTTTTAACAAGAATTAAATCTACTCCTTCAAATATGCCATATCAAGCAATAATCTATATAAATGATTGAAAATAGCTGCTGCCATTATATCAAAGAAACCTTGAGTTATTGCTTAAACTCATACATCATATGCTACTTAACCCATTTCCCACCAAGAACTTAATTTATAACTTTTGCATTATACCGCAATAATTGTTCAAGCTAATTAGTTAAAATGGCATGCTGCAATTTTAGGTTTCTCAATTCTTTCGCCATTTCATTTTATAGTTCAATTGAAATGGTACAATCAAGGTTTCTTTCATAACATAGCAAGAATTCAACCAACGACCAATAATACCTACAATAACGAATCATCATTTCCTTACAAAAATTCATAATAGATTCAATAATCTAACTATTCTATATGTGAATTCAATTTATAGCTTCCATTTATATTTTTATTTATCAAAATTTCTTAGTTTATCTTCATAACAGTAACTAAGAAGTTCTATTTCTATATCAATTCTCCTATTCAGGATCAAATTCATGAAATGTATTGAAAGGGTTGAAAATAACTTACTCTACTCGTCGGAAATTCAAAAAGGAAAGCAGATAGCGCGACTGTACAGATCGCAAACCACGATCGCAGCTCCGCTAGCTTGCTGTGTCAGCCGGATCGGGAAAGGAGGGAGCAAAAAGGGAGACCCAAGCTTCGTCGTCGATAGAGAGAGGCTGGTGCGTCGAAAAATCGAGGAGCAGGAGGCTCGATGCGACTTTCCGATCGAAGGATGTCGCGGCTCTCCTGTACCTTCTGCGTACGCCAGAAACGAAAGAAAGGAGAGAAGGGATGCCGGAATCCGCTGCGGCGAGGAGGCTAACTTGATCGGCTCCGGTGGCTGGAATGGGGAGGGAAGGAGGAGGAGGGGTCGCGCGCTGGCACTGGCGCTCCGAAGGAGAAGAAGAAAAGGAGAAAAAAACCAAAAAAAACAAAAGGAAAGAAAGAAAGAAAAGAAAAGAAGAAAAAAAAATCTTGGAGCTTCTAGACCATTCCGGTTCGATTTGAACCGGTTTGGTCTAATTCAATGATTCGGCTCGATTTGCTTGGTTTTCTAATCCGATTTGATTTATTTTGATTCTTTAGTTAGGTTCTAGAACATTTCCTCAATTTACTAAATAATAATAAGAATAATAAGAATAATAATAGATTTTTAGAATAATTAATTTATATAGTAATCACACACATATACATATACATTTTTAATAAATTAATAATTAATGCTCCATAGTTACTCTTAAAAATTTCTAAAGGTTCTCCACTCGACAAATATTTAATAATATGATTTGGGCTTGAGCCCAACTCCGTAAACTTGGGTTCGAATTAGAATTAAACAGTATTTGTAGTCCAGACAGTCGAAAATTCAAATTTTTGATTTAATAAAAATTCAAAAGTTTCAAAAATAAAAATTAAGGGTGTTTCAGTTATATATATCAAAAATAGTATATTTATTTCTTATTTAATATTTATTTTTTTTTGTTAATAGATATAAAAGTAATTATTTAATTGTGTGAATTTAAATATTATTTTCAATACAACTATAATTTTTTTTCAAAAAATAAACAATTATCTAATATATCGAATTCATTTATCAAAAAAAAATTATTTAAGATTTTAATAAATAAATATAAATTTTTATTTATCTTATTATTAAAATTTTTAGCATGTATTTACGCAATTAAAATTTTATTATATACATGATATCTCATTATCTTTTAATATAACACTTTAATTAAGAATACTAAAATTATACAACTCAAATATTTGACTTAAAATTTATCCCCTTTTATAATATTTAATAAACACACGTGTCCAAAAAATTAGATAAATGGAACCATATTAATTGTATTTTATTGTATTATTTGAGCCATACAATTAGATTTTATTATGAAAAATAACTTTATAACAAAGTTAGAACAAAAAGGGAGATTTAAATTTTTTTTTTTCCGTATACATATAGAAAAGCAAACTATATAAGGCCATTTTCATAACATCTGTTTAAAATCTGTCAAATTTTGATTATATGATAATTTGCATAAATATTTATAAATTAATTTTAGATGTTCAAAATAAAAATTTATTAATCTAATTAACGATTAGCATAATATTTATTCCATAGAGTATGCAAAGTAAATATGTAATTATTCTATTATTTTGTTTAATTTAATATTATACATAAATACTATGACTTAAATACTTTTTTTATATTATTTATGCAAAAGTATAATAATATTAAATTAAACCATATAAACAGCATTTATATAACATCTTTAATATTTTATTATATTTTAATGTTACTTGCTTACTCTTACATGATGATAAGAAAAAAAAATTTAATTCTTATTTTGGAAAATATTATATACTTTTTATGTAATATGTTATGGAATAGAAGAGAAATAAGGGAAAAAATATAGTTAAAAAATATAAAAATAAATAAATAGAGAAAAAAGGTTTCTTTTAGACAAGTGTTAATGTTGCAATATGTACATTAGTAAAAGCTTCAATAAATATATCAAAATAAAAAGAAACAATACAAACAAAGAAACCAAAAATTAAAAATGGTTGTTGAATCAAACTGTGAGTGGTTTGAAGAGAGAATAATTAAACTACAGAGTTATATAAATAGTGATCAATTAATAGATAAAGAGATCGTCAAGTGAGCTTTTAAAATATTTTTAAATGATACCGTAATAAAGAGATTGGTTCAGTTAAAGAGATATAGAATTTGAATTTTTTTTCAAATAGATTATTAGTGATAACAATGTAAATTATATTATTTTTAATTGATAAATAATTATATTTTATTGTTAAAAATAAATTAAAAGTTCAGAAAATTTATAAAAAAAAAAGAAAAAGAGTAATTCTGAAGCCAGAGCATGCCCACTCAGCATTTACAAAATATTTTTTACTTCAGCATTATATATATATATATATATATATATATATTTGGTTAAGTTGAAGCCCTAAAACCCATAATAAGCTTTACATTTTAGAAGAACACTATCTTTATTTGGTAATAATTGAGCCTCAGCTCCATAATTGAATAATTTCGGCAAACACAATTTCATCACTTAAGGCTACTCACGCCCTTATCTCATGACAATGTATATAAATTTTAATTATGTAATTACAAAGTATCGAAAATATTATCTAATAAGATACATGATTTAATTTTAACTCTAACAAAAAGAGTGTAAATGAGCCGACTCGAGTTAAAACTTGTCAGGCTCGAGCTTAGCTAGAAGTCGACGAGTTTATTTTGAGTTTAAGCTTGACACGATAGATGCTCGAGCTCAACTCAAGGCTCAAGTTTGATTTAACTCAAGCCTATTTATCTTAAGCCAATAAAGTTCAATAAGCCTTTATGTTGATAAGGCTCAATAAAAGCTCGATATGGCTCAAGCTAGACCTGTTCAGCAAGCTAGCTAGTTTAGCATTTTCAAACTTTTTCGAGCCAAGCTCGAACAACTAGTGAGCCAGCCACTCAGCTTATCTACACCGGCTCTAACAAATAATAACTTGTATGGATTGGGGACCCTAACAGAGAAGGAGAACATGTTTTATTAGTCAATAACACTTCACCTATAACTTGAAAAATAAAAAGCAAAAGTGAGTATGAAACTCAGTAAATGTTGTTAGACAATACATACCAATTGACAAGCAACTCTACCAAACTTTGCACTCATACAACATAGTAAGCATAAGTAAGATCACATCATTAAGTAGTGGACGGATTTAGTTAATAAGATAATCTCATTTTAACTTGTCTAACATACAATAAAGCACATGAATCCCCCCAATGTGTGTATAATCCTCATGGGTCACTTTTATATCTCATATCCAGCAGATAAATTAGCTTTTAGAGGATTATGAAGCGTTTTCTAAAACGTTATTATACCTAATGTTTAGCGTGTTATGCCTTCTGAATGAAATATTTGGTACAACCTTATTCTTACTTGATTTAAAATCCTTTCTTTATCATATTATGTCTTTTTTTATGCTTGCCTTGTTTATAATTGATAGTAAAAAAAAAAAAAAAGGTTTGCTTATATATTTGAATTTGAACTCAAGCAAATATTAAAAATTAAAAATATTGATCCTTTAAAATATTAAAAATTTCAATTTCATTCATAAAATAGTGAGCTTTTCAATTTTTACTCCCTTAAATTTTGAAAATTTAGGTTTAGTGAAATCATTATTTTTCTTATAATGATTTAAATCTATGGCTATAAGTGAAAATTCTAATGTTTTTTTTTTTTAATTTTAAAATCAACTGCCAATCAAACAGTTGTTTTTATCGAACACTTTCGCTTTCAACTGCTGCCTAAACAGCTACTAAAACAGTTAATAACTACGAGAATAGCTAGTATTACCGAACAAGCCGGTAGCAGGGTAGATAAACTCCAATGCACAGACCTTCCAACTACAACTACTAGTGGCTCTACATCTTCCTAACTCCAACTAACATCTATAAACAGAATCAATTATAAATATATTAGCTAATTAATGTCCTAGAGTATGTAAAAATATTGATCCATATAATTAGAGTGCACTAGTAATATATATGCATGGATAACAACATAAAAATTAAAGAATATTTCTCACAGTTTGAATGGTGACTCTATTAACTCGCTTAAACTAGCTTTAACCTTATCCCTGATTACATGAATCAATCATAATTGATCTTATTTGATTCATCTTAAGCTTCAACTTTGTTTTGAAAAGTCTTAAAATATCATTACGATTTCATTTTAGTCATAAATTACTATTTTAATGACATGAAAATAAAACTGCTATTAACTAATTTAAATGTCATCAAATTAATTTGTAGTCGTAAAATATGTTCCTGGATACAATCTCTATTGTGTAATATCCTATTACAAAATAAAATTATCCTCTGATTCTTCTCTTTGCTTTTGCGTACATGACTCAAGGGTTAAAACGACTTGATCTTAGATTAATGTGTAACACGATTAAATGGTTGAAAAGACTTGACCTTGAATCGTTGTAGAATGAGATTTGAGAACATGGTTCAAGGTTTAAAGTAACTTGATCCTTCATCGATGTAGAATGAACTTAAAACATTATGAGAGTCGAAGAGACTTGACCTTGAATTGTCATTGAAAGAACTTGGAGGAGAGCTTGGATACTTTTTTCTGTTTTTCTATATGTATTCCCTTATGTGATGATAGGCTGAATATTTATAGAGATTTGAGAAAGTTCTCTTGCCAAATATGTAATTCGTTTGGTCAATTGACAAATTCTCATTAGCTGCTGTTGTGTCACTTATCTTATGCAGACACTTGACTTGTTCACCAAATACTGAATTTAATTGGTCAACTTAGTAAATTTTTATTGGACTTTACTACATTATTTATTTCGTGTAGTAATATTTATCAAATAATTTTATTTTAATAATAATTTAATACTCCTTGTGTTCTCTTTATTTAGAAAAAATTTTCTTTTTGGATGTATTTTATATATATAGAATTTTACTTTAAATAGTAACTTTGGAATACAAGTCAAGTTAAAAAAACTTGAATGTCCTTGGAGTCTATGTGTTTGTTTTAAGATTGAAGCGCCATAATCAAGGCAAAGGGGCAGACACAAACATTCTTAGGATTTAATGTACGCGTATGTCAAGACAAATTATGAACTCACTTTTTCATTTCGTTTTATAGTAAAAATGTCTTTTTTATAAATTTGGCCACAAAATTAAAGTTCTGATATTCAAAATAATGTCCATGTAAATTCAGAGTTAGCCTTTATTTGTATGTTTGATGAATATATGTTCACTTTTATCATTGTAAATTTGGCCACAACCATTAACGTCAGGAGCGAATATATGTTATGTTCAGTTAAGTTTTGAAAATAGCCATGTTTTGTTTTTAAAAGTGAGGGTTTCAATAGTTATTATTTTCTGTGTTAGGTAACGGTTGTGAACTTCTGTAAGCCACTTTGTTACCTTATTATTAATAGTTGTACACTTTTGTAAGTTATTTTGTGGCATTATTATTACTAGTTGTGCACTTTTCAAATTCTTATAATGATTGTACTCTTTTGTAACCCTCTTTTGTAACCCTCTTTTGTAACCCACTTTGTGGCCTTATTATTATTAGTTGTGCACTTTTAATTTTGAATTTGAATTGAAAAACTATTCAAGTTTAAACAAGTTAGAGCCAAGATTTAAGTCTTCCCTGCTTTATTTTTGCCGAAAAATTTTGGAAATTTATGGCCTTCAATGAATAAGTTCAAAATTTTGATCTTTAATTTGGCTCCAATTTTTTTTTTTTTTCGGTTTTTGGGCATATATTATGTAAAACGTTCCCATTCTAATAAAGTGTGATAGAGTTAATAAAGAAGGTTTGAATGACACCCAAAGGATGCAAGTAGACAATAAATGAATTTCTTAGGACTGTCATTTGTATCAGTTATTGTTCTCATAATTAATGAAGAAATGAAGGACATTTTAGGGAGAAAACTTCATTTAACTTTCTTAATCCAAGAGCTTTTTCCCTTTTCTCTAAATAAAGATAACAAAGGGAGTATTTGATTAGTTATCAAAATAAATTATCTAATTTAACTAATCAAAATTTAATTTAGCTAATTAAATTAACTTAATAATGCTAGGGATTATTGATTGGAATTCTAGGGTACTATCATGATTGGTGCATTGGGTAGATGAAACGACATTATTGACTTGGCCTCACCAAAAGCTCACTAAAGCCATCGCCAAAACCACTATCCGCATTGGTTGAATTTTCAAACAATGATAGGATGAGATGCAAATAGTTTGCATGGAATTTGTGGGCTTTCGCCCAAGAAAAATGATTTGTATTGTGTTAAGACTCAAGGTCCAAGGGAAGACGGGTGGAAAGCGCACCTGGAGAATAGGAGTCGCCACCTACATAAAAACGTAGGACAGTTACCACGTAGAGATTGGATTCCTTGCAAAGAGCCTAATTACCAAACCAGAGTCTGAATTAAAAAAGTTAAGTGTGAGCTTCGGAAGGTATTAGGCACCCAAACTCACTCTGCCATAGTGTTGACCACCACTTTGTTGATTACCTAATAAATATATTTTTGAAAATATTTTAATTTTAAAAATTCAAAAGGTTGCTTATGGTATAGTCACAAGCATAAAATAAGTTAAACATCTACAACAATTGAACATGATAAAGAAATGAGGGAGGAGAAAACAGCTATATCCCAAATTATTGTAAGAAAATGATTACATAAAATCAGTATTCTAAGAATTGGATTAGTCATTGAACCGGTGAAGGCAGAGTTTTCTTGAATCTGAAGGTTCAACTGGGTTCAATACGGTTCAACCAGATTTTTATATATAACATTTTTAAATGTAATTTTTAAATACGATTGGAAATATAGAATTTATAAATAATAATCACTATTACAAAAAGAATGAAAAATGACTAAATTTAACAGTAAAACAAAATAATTAATTACCATAAAAATTAATAACAATATATATATATAAAAGAGATTTTCAATTTTATTTTTTGAAATAATAAATATTTAATAATCATAAATGAAAAATTATGAAAAAAATACAAGAACATGATTGCACATTTAAATTTTCAGATATAGTATAACTTTTATATTTTAACAAGGACAAAGTAGTAATTAAGGTGTTACTTAGGACATTAATAAACAAAATCGAGCAGACCATGCACAAATAATAATAATAATAATAATAATAATAATAATAATAATAATTTAACTATGAAGGAAAAAATATTAATGAAAAAAGTATTTAATAGCATTTGCTCTTGATCTTGAGGATACAAGTAGTTTTCTCCATTTTAAACTCACTCTCTATTTCTATGGATGGAAAAAGTAAAAAAAAAAAAAAAAAAAGAAAAAAAGCCTGCAGTTATATACATGTTTTATGAACAAAAGTAAATAGGCTTATATAAGAATAAGTTTAAAAAGTAATTAAAATTGTTCATTATTCGATATTAAGTTATTAACATGCACTGACCGTTGACAAAATTAGACAATAGTCAAACAGCAGCAGACTAACGTGCACAGCGGGCAAGAGGCTAAAAAGACGTCTCTTTTTTTGTTTTAAATTAAACCGTAACTTGTACCGGTCTGATTTGTCAATTTTTTTATACAGTTCTCATCGATTCTATCTGATTCTTACCGGTTTTTTAACTTTCCCGACTTCAGTAATCAACTCGGATTAGATCATAGTCTGGTTCTCAGAACCATGCATAAAACTAATGAAATTACATCCCTTTAAATATATAAATAATAATAATTATTTAGTTCCTGCAAAAGAGAAGATTTAAAAAGAAAATATTCATAATTTACTATTATTAAACTTTAGTAAAACGAAAAAACTTAGTCATTTGTGCTAAGAGAACCTATACAAATCTAAACAATCTAATGTAAAATATCAAATTACAACTTTAGACTATGTTTGATTGGATGTAATGTAATGCAAGGTAATCAAAGATGTAATGCAATGAAGAATGTAATGTAATGGAATGCAATTGACATTCCATTACTATGTTTGATGATATATTTGAAACAACTTATTGAATGTAATCATCGTTCCATTGTTATGTTTGTTTGTAAATATGTAATGTAATTAAAACATCATCACAAACAATCACACCACCACAACCACCGCCACCGCCACCGCCACCATTGCCACCGCCACTTCACCACCACCGCCACTACAACCACCACAACCATCACTGCCATCTCAACCACCACCACACCACCACCTATTGTTTACAAATACCAAAAAATTCACAAATATTATCAAACATAATCCAATAATCAAGGTGTCGGTCAAAGTGGCTCAAAACCACTTAACAATATAAAAAATATTGTTATGTTTTGGGAAAAATTCCCACATCGGGAAATTAGAAAAGCAATGGAGAGATTTTGGCTACAAATGGAGCCTAGCTCCTTCAGTTTCAAGATGTCCCAGCTTGTCCCCAATATCTAGCGTGTTGGACGAGTTTTCTCTTCTCTCTCTATTTGTATATTTCTTCAGTGAAATATTAATTTGGTAGTGTCCCAGGACGTAGGCAAAATTGGCCGAACCTCGTTAAAATTTTGTGTTGTCTTTTATTTATTGCATTGTCTTTATTTATTTAATAGCTATTGTTGGGCAAAATATTTTTGGTGGTTATTGTCTAATCAATTACGTGTCTAGGTAAATTCTATCAACCGACACGAATTTATTATAAGGAAAGTGGATTTTAAGTGAGACCGCTTGTGACTTCTCTACTTACCTGGGAATTTACTTGATGTAGTTAATTAGTGCAGTAATTCACAAATTGTTTTAATTTGATGGAAAAAATCCAATTTCCACAACAAAAGGCACTATTCTCATACCTGCAATGTCAAAATTACCAATATTTATCAAATATTTTTTTTGGACATAGCCACTCTAACAAAACTACCAGCATATAAAAAAAGAAACTAAAAAGCTAAAAACTTGAGCGCACATAAGACTGAGATGTTAATAAAGCACATCAAATATTTATTTGAACATAGCCACTCCAACAAAACTAGCAGTATATAAGAAAAGAAACTAAAAAGCTAACAGCTTGAGCGTATATAAGCTAGAGATGTCATTAAAAGAACCACCGTCGGTAAATGAATTTAAATATGTCCATTAAGTAATGCCTTCACAAATGCTTCTTTTTCTTCATTCGGAATTGTGAAGAAGATGTCGATTAGCTCACGATTGCAGCCAATTTTTCGAGCAACCTTATGTCTTTCAAACATACTGAGACTCGGTAACTTTGTCAATGTGCCATTGATCATTGATCTTTTTTCAGTGGCTTCAGCATCTTCTAACGCTCGACTAAGCCTATCAGTTGCTTTCCCAATCTCATTACCGATGATTATTGCCGACATTCTAATTACCTTGGACAAAGTTGATATATTTTCAATTCTGCTCTTCTTTGGCTTTGATCCTCATTCTTCAGTTGTAGCAAAAATCGATGCACTGCTATCGCTATCTTCAATAGTGACATTTTCATTTGCATTTGTCGTAGCTTCTCTCTCTAATTCTTCCATAACATCAGCAGAAGTTTCAGCATCTTTTCCAGAGGCACAATCCTTTCCAAAGGCAGTGCACAATTCCTCATAAAATGGAAAAGTCTTGAATCTAAATTGCTCCGCATCTTGATGACTCTAATAAAAAAATTCAAAAAGTTAGTCAATAATTTATAATATATATTCTACACTAGTCTATAATTTATAATATATACTTTACACTAATATATTCTTACTTTCAAATATTCTTCCCAAATAGGTTGCTCTGCTTTAACACATTTTTCTTTCAGAATCCCGACCAAAACTGCTACAATTAGCACCAACTAACATATCGTGTATGACACTAAAATGAGTCCTTAAAGTCCTTAATTTTGACTCAATATGTGGTTTTGCCTTAATCCCATTTCCTAGCAACTTCCTCTGAAGTAAATCTTCAAGAACTTTAAATATCCACTCTTGAAACCACGATTAACTTTAAGCCTTTCACCAGCATTTAAATTCAAGAAGAGCCTCAATAGGCTTAGACTCTTCTTCATATGTCCATTGCCTTTTATTTGTTCCTGGTCTTTTTGGGCTAACAATATTCTCTATAGCATTTGACATCTGCCTATAGCCAAAAACAAGAGAGTATAAATCTAAATTATTAATGAAAAATTGCAAAAAGTCGAAAAAGATAAAGAGCATAACCAGATTAGTAGGAAATGACATGCTAACTAAAGATTTCATGTAAATTACTTGAGAAGGATCAATCTCAAATGAGTGGGTCTCTTTGTCTTTTGATGCAGCTGCGAATTCTACTTCAGTTAGCAACCCATCATTATTGGCTCCAATTTCTCCTGCAGTTTTGCTGGTCGTAAAACCATCATTTCCATGTGCCTGCACAGAGATATAGAATTACGAATAGTTCCCTAATGAAGAAGATTATGTTGATCTCTTAAGTCTAAGCACGACTGCACAAAAAGTTTCGCAATAATCTGGAAGAATGGAAGTTCAATTAGAGCCTTTAAGTAAATTGATATTTTCGATAGGTTATTTTTATATATAAGAGAGAAGAGATGACAATTTAGAAGCACTAAAAGAGGAAATTGGAGAATTACATGAAACTCATATTAAAGAAGATGAAGATTGAGATTTAAGATTTGAGTTCTTTCAAGTTGTCAAATTTATAGAGAAGCATTTTTTTAATAATAAAGAATATTAAAAGAATATGCACCAAAATTAGCAAAGATAAAAATTAAATAATGAGTGGA
The DNA here is from genome assembly GCF_041381405.1 of Jatropha curcas. Lineage (NCBI taxonomy): Eukaryota > Viridiplantae > Streptophyta > Magnoliopsida > Malpighiales > Euphorbiaceae > Jatropha > Jatropha curcas. Next base: position 20,843,474 of record NC_143152.1, on the reverse strand, counting down.
AGTCAAATGGAAATAGGTGGGCTTTAAGTCTTATTCTCAACAAGTTTATACAGAAATAATATAAATGAATGACAATAAAGATTTCACTTAAAAAAAATCCTCAAGCATTAAAGTGCCTAATGCTAAGTACATGTCATCCTTTCCACTCATCATACATCTCAACTGCTAAATTCTCTCTCCAAGCACTCCATTCGTTTGATGTTCCAACTATTGAGATGATATCATGCTCTTCATCCAATACTAGTCCTTGATGTCTCCTTCTATCAAATCTCTCCTCCATTGGATCACTTTACATTTTCGTTCTTATAAAATTATGAAGAAGACAGTATGCCATAATAATTCGATTGTAAGTTTTTATAGGATAGAAAGCAGGACTTCTAAGAATTGCCCAATGTAATTTAAGTATCCCAAAGCATCTCTCTATCACATTTCTTGCTGATGAATGCTTCATATTAAAAAATTCTTGAGGCGCTCTCCCCCTTTACTTTAAGAAGTTTGTAAAAAGGCTCACGTTAGTAGGTTGGTATCCTTCCAATCATTCAGATGATATCTTTGTCCTCTAAAGGTGCAAGAAATCCTTCACAATTTGTGTATCCAGCATCAACAAGGTAATAATATCCTATAATTTTAGCATAAAGAAATATTAAAAATTTTGAAGCATAAACTAAAATTGAATAAAAAATTTTCACATGTAAAGACTAGATCCACTCACCATGAGGCACTTTTAATCCATTTTTTCTATTTACATCATCTCGAAGCACCTGACTATCAGTAGCTAATCCCTCCCAACTCGGCAATACATAGATAAATTGCATATCTTGTGAACAAACTCCAAGCATATTTATAGCAATTTCAACCTTTCGGTTTCGATATCTAGGTCTATGTTCTGAAGGCACCTTGACTCTAATATATGTGCCATCTAAAGATCCAAGGCAATTTTTAAACCATTTCCATCTAAAATCTATTGAGTTTATAAGAATAGGTTCTGGCTTTTTAAGTAAAAAACCTTGTAATCGTATGATTGCTTTAAGAACATCTCCAAAATTCCTGTTAATGGTTTCTCCAGATGGCCTAAAGCGATATTGTACAGTTCTATTCTTCAGATGATGCGCAAACACATGCAAACACATTGCTACTTGTTCATCTACCAACATGTGCTTTGTTTCTTTTAAGCCCCATTTTTTTCAAGCATAAAACACAATTTACTAAATGCATTCCTATTCATTCTCAGCTGTCATATGCAGACATCAGCGTCTTCATATACTAATCGATTCATCATCTTTCTCCTTGAGAAAAAATCATTGGTGTATTTATCTTTCAAATAGTAAGTTTGCACTTAAAGTATCGTTACAGTGCAAAATAATTGGTAAAAACTAATTTATTATGTTTAGCATTTCTAACCATTGTTGCAAACTTGTTACTAATTTCCTCTTCCTTGTGGCTAAACTAAGACAAGCCATGCTTGCTAACTCTAATTCATTCCTAAAAATGACAAAAAATAAAATAAAATAAACAGGGTACGTCTTTGCAAATAAGAAAAATAAAATAATGCTAAATATATAACTAAGCTTATCAATTTCGTCACTCAAAATAAAAAAATAAATCATTAGAATTTTATTCCCACCAAAAGAAATCATATTACATAATAATAAATTAAGATCTACACTTTGTGTTCTAGCACTTAAGGGGATTGAGAACCTTTCATAGCTAATTATGACCTAAAGCACCAATATATATAGAATACTAGCTAAAATTTCTCCAAAATAACCCAATAAAAAAAAATTCTCCTTCAGTAAGAAAAATAATTAGCAGCGTATTTAATCTAGATCAAATTCAAAAAAAAAAAAAAAAAAAAAACCCAAAATTAAATAAGATTAATAGTAATGATCGCTAAAACAATCAAATCCGAAAGCATTACCCAATCAGATATGTCCAAATATCCAGTTCTTTCCCTAATTTGATAAGCATAGAGAAGTTTATTAATTAGTAAAAACTAGCTAACAAGATCAACATGCAAGACTATCAATAAGGCCAACTGGGGAAAAGACAAGTCTAGGAAGCTGCAATGAGTGAGACAGTAGAGGTAAAAAAAAAAAATCAAGTTTTATTCATATCAAGGTAAAATCCTATTACATAGAATTTCAAAATTTAAAACAAAAATGAGAGACAACCAAATTGCATGAAGTTTATTCTTCTCTACAATGTGAAAATATATATGGGAGAGATAGAGACACATATGAAAATCTATAAAGAATGAAATATTGCCTAATCTATTTAATTTAAATATGTTCCATTTCTTTTCTTGTTAATTTACTAGCTTTTTACATCATTAGGGTCCATTTGAAGAAATTCATCGGTTGTTGTTTTGGTGCATTTTTGAATCAGCCACAAGAACTTAAAATAAAAGATTAGATGATAGTTAATCGATTGGTACCTGTCTTAAGAATTGGATTTGGCCAGAATACAATGACACATGCTGGAGAGAAAAGTGGTGACTATAGAAAGTTTGAGCTTTCAATTCGTCACCGTGCTAGATCAATATGAGAAGTTGACTACAGATTCTTGATCGGCGTTGAGAGGAGAGTTGTTTGGAGTCTTGACCCGATCGAGAATTGGCTAACGTGGTGATCAGAAGAATCAAATTGTCCTTCAACTCAATTTTCTTTTGAGAAGTTCCTTCAACTCAGTTTTGGACGGGTGAATTGGTTAGTGTTATCTCAAGTTCTAATGTAATATGAATACTTTAGATTTTTTATGTAATGGATATTACTTCATTTTAACTAATTGGGATTACAATAGGAATCTTCGTTACATTACAGTTTAAAAATAGAACTCAACCAAACACCATAATCCATCTTGTAATTGTAATCACCATTCTATTACATAGATGATTACACCGTACCAAACATGCCCTAAGTGAACTTATAAATAAATATAAAAGAATTAATGAAATTCTGCACATGTGATGAAAACAAATAATGGCTAAAACATGAAGGAATCAAATAAATAAAATAAACGTAAAGGCCAACAAAAATCCTTATTAAGAAAACTTCTCAAACACAAAGTGTAGGTCAGAAATCAAAATTCGCAATTAACATATTCATCTCTAATCAATTAATTTCTAAACTTAAACTTCTATTTCATCAATAAAGTAAAAAAACTAATTGAAATAAATAAAGCTCTAAACTAATTTTCAATTTGGATAACCTGCTAAAATCAAAGTGGTTAGCATAAATTTAAGAGTGACTGTATGACATGCACACCAACACAAAAACACACCAATACTGATGGATCAATGTTGGATATCAAACATGATGCGAAGCAACTCGCACTTAAGTATATGGAAGACTTGGATCGCTGCCAACTCAAGAAGAAGGGGCACGGCCGTGCCATTTCTAGCACGCCCGTACTAGCCTCTGGAAGTCCAGGACGCGAGACACGCCCAAGCCTAAGAAGCACAAGCACACCTTGTGGGTCCTGTATATGAATGGCACAACCCAAGAGGGGGGAGGTGAATTAGGTTTTCTAAAAATATAAATTTTAGCTTTAAAAATAAAATACAGAATTCTAAGTGCAGCAGAAAAAATAATGAACTTGTGAAAATAAGTTATTGATTAGAACTATCTCACAATGTTCTATTTAGAGAAAATAGAAAGACTTTGCGAAGTACAGCTATCAATTAGAATTGCTTCACAATGTCTTATTCAATTATCAGAACTACTTTATGATGGAAAGCTATTGTAATTAGAACTTCCTCATAAAGTTTAGAAAATCATATAAGATTGTGTGAGAGACATTTATTGAAATCAGAACTGCTTCACAAAGCTTTAATCAAGTTTAGAAAACTGATTAGAAATCCAAGTAGTGAAATATACTGTAAATAGAAGAACAGTTTAGAACTTAGTATATTCACTTATCAGAATTCCAGAGTTCTAATATTCAGAGAAGATAAGACTTATTTTATTTTTAGAACATCAAAACCATTAACAACTTTAGCATTTCTAGAGTATAAATAGAAGTGTGAGTAAAATAGTATCAAGCAAAAGTTCAGAAATTAAAAAGATCAACACAGTGATTTATAGTGGTTCGGCACTAACTCGCCTACATCCACTCTCCAAGACTCATCTTGAGATCCTCAACTATGTTATCTCTTTTCAAGGGTAAGAGACAAACCAACAGTACAAGACAATAGATCAACACCTAGATCTACCCTTTATCCTACTAGATTTTCCAAAGGTTCTAGTTAACCTCAATCCTTTCTGTTTTTGGTAGAGTACAGAAACTCAATTCAAGACATTAGAATCTCTCTCACGGAGAAGGTCGATTGATAACCTCTTTCATAATAGCTTCTCACCTAAGCTATTACACAAATGTTTATTAAATAGAAACTTGTCTACTAAAGATTACAGAATCTAAATAGACAGACAGAAATGCAAATATAAGTACAGGAAAAATAATTTTTCAGATTAGAAAATCGTTTAGAAAACAGAACTGTTTTTCAAAAGAAGTTGTTATGAAAATTCTTTTCTCTTTTAAAGATAAAAACGTAAAGTATAAAGATGAAAAGAAATAAGGGGGTAGATAGTAAGTTTTGAGAGATAAAAGATATGATCAATAGGTGAATACTCTTAAAACGAAAAACTCTTTCTTCCACGTTTTTCAAGAATGAAAACGCCTTTTTATAGAGAGGTCTGTGACTCTCGTTTTTAGAAAGTAAAAATCTCTTTTTCAAATTTGAATATTGTCTTTCCTTATTTAGACGATATGGAAATCTTTGTTATCAAAATTTTTGAGTCAATATTCTATCTTTTTGGTAAGTAAATAAGAGACAATTTTTCTTTCGTTTGAAATAAAGATTTTTGAAAGTAAGTACTTGAATAAATATTTTCCGAAAAGATTTTTCTTACTAAAACGGATTAAAATAAGATCTTTCTTTGTTTTAGGTAAGAGGATAAATCAAGATTCTTAGATCTTCAAAAAAGTTTTGTTTTCGCAATTGAAGTGCATAAGATCTTTATTCGATTTATTCTTATTACCAAAATTGTTAGAGACATAGTCTCTTTAATTTAGGTAATTTGAACATTTTGAATTTTAAGAGAATTTTGAAAAACAATTTTTAACAAAAAAATCAAGGAACAAAAAGATTTATTTTGAAGAACTATTTTCGAAAAATAACTTTGATGAGAGAAAATTGGTTTTTTTGCTTATAATTGAATGTTCTCTCTATCCTACAATGAATCCTAAAAATCTAACCACTAGGGTCTTCAAATGTCTTCATAATCTTTGGATTTGTAGGACTTGCCTTGTTCATTTATTGCTTTTCATATGTATTCTGCATAAAATATTATTAGCACAAGTAATATAATTCAAATTTATTTGTTTTGTTTTAATCATCAAAATTCCGAGATTAGAATTTGACCCTTGAGCCAACAATCTCCCCCTTTTTGATGATGAAAAAACTAATAAATTTAGCAAACATAAAACATGTGCTCCCCCTAAATTTTATGCATAGAAAAATATAAGTTCTAAGTATGCCAAATGATCTTATTATGAAGCAAATTTCGAACATTTATTATGCTCCCCCTAAATAGGTGTAATTTAAGTATTTATGAAATTTAGAACAAGGAAAACATTTTAGAAACTGATATTAGAACTAGCAAAAATAGACAAGATATTCTAAGTTCTAATAATCAGAGCATATGGTCAGAGCATAAGAATAGAATAGAAACTGATATTTAGAAATAGAACAAAAATCTTTAAATCTATCCTGCAGAGCATACGTTAGAACAAGAATCTAAGTTCTAAAGGCTAATCAATCAGTTCATCATGTAAAACATATAGCTCATAAAATAGAACAGAAATAACACAGACTAGAAAATAATAAGCAATGAGATGTAAGTACTAAAGTTACCACATATTAGCAGAGTACGTACTTAACCATCAAAATATCCTGTGTTCTCCCCCTTTTTGTCATCATATAAAAGGGTTAGGAAAGATCAGAGCACAAAAACAAAAAAAAAAACTTAAACAAAGTTCAAATGATATAAACTACAAAGTTAAAGCAAAATATATTGTTCACAACACATAAACAAATCAGAGGGGTTTGGAGTCAGTTCTAAGTCTTTTAGAACTTCTGAGATTCTGAGCAGGAGTGGTTTCAGTAGAGCTTTCTGGTCGCTTAGAAGACGGGTGAAATGGAGGCTTTCTTCCATGAGCCTTATGTTTACCCGCAGTGTGCTTTACTTTCTTTGGTTTCTCTGAGGCAGGAGTGTAGGGTGTTCCCTTAACTTTCAGAGTAGCTAGCTTCCTTTCATTACCATCTTTCATTCTTTCCAAGGATTCGATGAGAGACTGATTATGTTCAATCATAGTTTTGCAATGTTTTATTGCCTCATTAAGCTCCTTATTATGCTCTTCTATAAGCTTTTTTTCCATTCTTCCTAGCATAGTTTCTCTACTCCTTTGAGCTGATAAAACCTCACATTCTTTTTCAGTTTTGATCTCAGTTGACCTGTCTTCTTCACTTTATTCCAGTTTTTCTGTTTCAGCATCACTGGTTTCTTCTATTTTCTTTCCTTTTTCTACCTTTTCAGACTCCTTTTTCTCTTCTGTTTCTTCCCCTTTTTCTTTTTCTGATTCTGCTTCCTTCTTAGCTACTGTCTCCTTCTCTTTTTCTGTCTCTTCCTTCTTTGCCTCTTCTAATTTCTTTTCATTCTCTTCTTTTTTCAATTTCTCTTTCTTTTCTTCCTTCTCTGTTTCTTCCAACTTAGCTTTTCCTTTCTCTTCTCTCTTCTTCTTTTTCTCAGCTTCTTCTTTTTCTTTCTTTTCTTTCTCTTCTTTTTCCTTTTCTTCTTCTCCTTCTTCATCTTTCATTTTCAATGACCCACTGTTTAGCTTTGAAACATTGCAACCATCAATTTCCTTTAAATCAACATTCAGAAACTCAAACAATGGTGTAAGTACCATTCTATAGGGCAGTTTCTTAGGGTTATTCTGAATTTTGTCAAAGATGGTATGACAAAGGTTGAAGGGTTTCTTCTTAACTATGTGCCACATAATGCACATTTCAACCTGATTCACATATGTAAGTGAAGCACTTTTGGGATAAATGTAATGCACAATCAGTTTGTATAGCCATTTCATGCTATCCGTCAAATTTGAGCATTCAATAACACCCTGTTTATCTGCAAAACCCCTCTTAACAATTTTCTTCACAAACTCTTCCTTTTTGTACTCAGTAACCCTAGAAATATCCTTAATTCTCCTTACCCTAGACCCAGTGTTTGGCAAATTAAAAATTTTGCTCAAGTCAGCGTAAGTGAACGCTTTGATTTCACTACAAAAAAATCGTTGATTTGGGACCAATTTGCGACCTATGGACAAACAGTCGCTAATTATAGCGCTAAAAATTCCCACGAGTTTGTTTTTCAGTTTGCGACTAATGTACTACGGATTTGCGACCGATTTTGAGACTACGTTTTATTCCGTCGTAAAATTGCGCGCTTCAAAATTAGGAATAAGTTCTGAGACCGATTTGTGACCGATTTGCGACCGATAGTTTGAGTCGCAAATCAGTCGCAATTTTATTGTGAAGTAAAACGGCGTCGTAGAGTTAAAAATTGCGACCGACTGGTGGGTCGCAAATATTAGGGCTACTTTAAACGCCAGACGCCCTCCTTCTTCTTCCTTTCTTCTCCTCCTCCTCCTCTCCTCTCCTCCGTTCGTAACGCTGCTCCAGCCCGCCTGACGTCGCCATCTGCGCTCCATTGCAACTCGAGTCATTCCATTGCTATTTGGACACAAGTTGAGGTAAGTTTTACGATTTTTTTTTGATTTATTTTTTTTGCGATTTTATGTGTTTTTATTATAATAATTTTTGGTAAGTTTTGTGTATTTGCAATTAGGAATTAGGTACTGTAATTATTATTATTATTAAAATATAATATTGTTACTGTTATTATTATTATTATTATTATTATTATTATTATTATTATTATTAATATTGTTACTGTTATTATTATTATTATTATTATTATTATTATTATTAGGTAGTAATTAAATGTAATAATTAGGAAGCACGGAATTAGGAAGTATGTAATTTTAGCAATTTTAGCAAGGAATTAAATAGAATTAAATTAGGAATTAAATATAACAATTAAAAAGATTAATAATTTTAGCAAGGAATTAAATAGAAAAAAAAATAAAAAGCCACAAATCTGAACTTACATTTGCATAAAACTATAAATGGGGATTAGTTAACATGGTTGATGCTATGTTTGTCAGTTCTCTGTGTCTCTCTGTCATGACTGTAGTCAGCTCCAACTTTCTTTTCTTCTCTGTATGAACTGGATGGTCTGTGAAAAATTCAGTGTGACCTTGATCCATTTCAAATTGATGCATTAGCATGTGAAATGATTTGAAACAAATTTCAACTTCATTCTCCAAAAATATTAAAGGTTCATATTGATATGTTACATTATCAATATAATTTTTCTTCTCAATTTAAAAGGCATCAGTAAGCTAAAGACTCTGCCAGGAAAAGAACTTAATTTGCTTTGAAACAGGAATATTCAGGAAAATAATTTTATTGTCTTTTTAGCTAGTACATAGTTGAGGCAACACCAAAGTAAGTAGCTTTTGCAACTCCATCTTTGAAAATTGTTCGTGCAGATCACTTTTATTTTCCTTTTTCTTTGAGCCTTTGATATGCCATACTTTTTGTTAAAAAAAAAAAAAAGTTTGCAATTTTAGTTGATGAAGCAAACCTTGCCATGTACAAGAAAATGTACATTCATCAATGTATAGCTGGATATTAAGCACTGGTTGGTGGAAGAATCGAGCACCTGTCAATCCTGATGTTGTTATTGTGGTTGGCTTCTTATGCACTTGTTTGATTGGTGGCTTTATTTACATTAATAGGTCAATTTATTATTTGGAACCTTAGGTGCTTATTCTCATTTAGTTTTATATTTATCATGGAAACGGTTGCTGACGTTTTGTTTATCGCTTAAAACATTTTGGAATGCAGAGTGAAATCTTTAAAGTGCACTAGAAAACAATTTTATCAATCATTGAAACTTATTCTGATCATAGCAAGCCTATATTGCTCATGGTGTGCAAGCCAGATATACTGGGTAAATCCTCGCAGGGCTGCAGTTGGTGAAGAGGCTGATCTTGGAGTGCTTGTATTTTTAGCCACTTACTTCTTTCTCCCTCATTATTTGTGTATTATGTCCATGAATACAGAAGATCATAACATAGAGCCACTTCCGTCTCCTGATACCGATGCTGCAGACGATACCTTGGTCACCCCTGCAGGCACTACAGGACATCCAGCAGGTACTCCTCCCAGCGATTCGACATCGGATCGTGTAGATGACCAACCGCGTAGATTTGATTTTGGACCTTTTTAGTTTTTCATTTGTTTTTTGACATTTTGTTCAGTACAATAACAATTATATTTTTATATTGTTTTTGAATTGCGTTTGTGATATATATATATATATATGTCAATTTTCACAGGTGTGAAAAAATTATGGTTTTATAATAATATTTATTTTTTTAAATTTTTTTTTCAATTTTGCGACCGATTTGCGACTGATTCGCGACCAAAAATAAGAATTTTAAATTTACAATTTGTGACCTAATTGCGACAGACTTTTCTGCGACCAATTTGCCACCGCTTTTCTAAATGAAAACACGACCAAAATTTGCGATCGATTTTTTTCAATTTTGGAACCGATTTATCAGTCGCTAATTTGCGACTGACGTAAAAATCGGTCGCAAAAGATTTTGCGATGAGCATTTTTGCGACCGACAAATATTGGTCGCAAATCAGTCGCTAATTGAATTTAGCTACCGATTTTTTGGCATTTTGCGACCGATTTGTCGGTCGCAAAATGTCATTTTTTTTGTAGTGTTTCATCCTCAAGTTTTACAGAAATCGACTCTGTTCCACTAACCTTAAGAGAACCATAGAACTCTTTGACTAAATTCTCATAACATTGTCTGTTTAACGATAAAAAATCCATCCAATCTTGAAACTCAAAGAGTTCCTTGAAGTTAAACTCAGCATTCCCAAAAAATTTCCAATCAATGACATAAGAACACATGAGAGGATATTTGTCGCGAGCCCTAGCTACTTGTTTCTTTGAAGTTGCAGTTTCTGCTTTTTCTTCCTTCGATTCTTCAACTGACTTTTTTCTGTTTTGACTCCTTTTGCTCATATTTCTTTGATAGCCTTTTTAAGAGTTGGAGTTCTTGTTCAGGTAGAGAGTCGGACGAAGAGGTGAAGCTTGATTCGGCCATTGTTAAGGTTTTTGACGCAAAGAAGAACTTAGGGTTTCATTAGCAAGAGAGCAAGAGAGAAATATAGAGCAGTTAATAGAGAGACAGGAACGTTTAAGTAGCGAAATAGATTTTAGGAAAGAAGAATAAAATGAAAAATAAAAGACAGTTTTTAGGGAAATTCAAATCGACAAATAAAATAAAAATAAAACTGCCAAAACTTAAATAGAATAAAGACACAAAACATAATAAAGCAAACACACAAAAGAAAACAAATTGACTGTTTTTGAATTTTTGTCTAAAGCGAGATTCTGATAATGACATTACAAAATCATATCAGAGCAATACACATACCTTTTTAGGCACAAAAATATTTTTCACAAACACACAGAATAAAGTATTCGAACATATCAGGTCTTTCACTCTCAAATATAGAAATCAGTTTAGAACATACTTACAGAGTTCTAAAGTTAAGAGTTTAGAACTAACATACTGAGTTCTCTTCTAATTAAGATGAATTGACTTTCATTCAAATGTTTAGTAAAGATATCTGCTAATTGCTTTTCTGTATGAATGAACTCAATCACTATATCACCTTTTTGTACATGATCACGTATGAAGTGATGTCTGAGTTCTATGTGCTTGGTTCTAAAATGCTGAACTGGATTTTTAGATAAATTGACGGCGCTTATGTTGTCACACTTTATTGGCACTGTTTCTAATTTCAGTCCATAGTCTGCCAATTGTTATTTGATCCATAAAACTTGTGCAACACAGCTTCTAGCAGCAACATATTCTGCTTCTGCAGTAGAAAGAGCAACAGATGTCTGTTTCCTACTAAACCATGATACAAGGGCGCTACCTAGAAACTGGCAAGTTCCAGACGTACTTTTTCTATCTATTCTACTCCCTGCAAAATCAGAATCACTATACCCAACAAGATCAAATGTATCTCCTTTAGAATACCTCAAGCCTAGATTAGAAGTTCCACAAAGTTATCTTAAAATTCTTTTTACAGCAATTTAATGAGATTCTTTAGGACACGATTGAAATCTAGCGCATAGACAAACACTAAAGCGTATGTCTGGTCTGCTTGCCGTTAGATATAGTAAAGAAACAATCATACTTCTAAACAATTTGATATCCACATCCTTACCTTTTTCATCTTTTTTTAATTTTGAGGATGGACTCATTGGTGTACTACATACCTTGGCATTTTCCATTTTGAATCGTTTCAACAATTCTCTAGTATAATTTTCTTGATTTATGAAAATTCCATTTTCACATTTTTGATTTGAAGTCCAAAGAAGAAGTTTAATTCTCCCATCATACTAATTTCGAACACACCCTGCATAATCTTAGAAAATTCCTTACAAAGGAGATTATTAGTAGAGCCAAAGATTATGTCATTAACATAAATTTGTACAATTAGAATGTCATGTGTTTTATTTTTGATAAATAGTGTTGTATCAACCTTTCCTCTTGAAAAACCATTTTCTAATAAAAAGTTACTTAATCGTTCATACCAAGCTCTAGGAGCTTGCTTCAAACCATGAAGAGCTTTGGTAAGTTTGTAAACATGATTAGGTTTATCAAAAATTTCAAAACCAGGAGGTTGTTCTACATACACTTCTTCATTTAGAAAACCATTTAGAAAAGCACTTTTTACATCCATTTGATACAACATGAAGTTTTTAAAACATGCAAATGCACAAAGCATTCTAATGGCCTCAAGTCTAGCAACCGGGGCAAAGGTCTCATCAAAATCGATGCCTTCCTCTTGGTTGTACCCTTGAGCCACTAATCTTGCTTTGTTTCTCACAACATTACCTTGTTCATCAAGCTTATTTCTAAACACCCATTTTGTTCCAATAACAGAATGGTTTTTAGGTCTAGATACAAGTTTCCAAACTTGGTTTATCTGAAATTGATTTAGCTCTTCTTGCATAGCAAGAATCCAACTTTCATCATTTTGAGCATCTTCTAAATTTTTAGGTTCTAATTGAGAAACGGAAGCAACATTACCAAAATATCTTTTATATTGAGCTCTAGTCATCATCCTTTCTGAAGGATTATCCATAATGTCTTCTTGGGGATGATACTTATGGAATCGCCATTCTTTTGGTAATTGAGAATCTTCATTTCCTGTTTCTGGCATTTGACTTTCAACTATATTCTGATCTTCTGATCTTCATGTTCAACTTATGGTTCAGCCTGATTATCAATATTCTGCTCACTTTCTGGCTGTTCTAGTTGTTCTGATGGTTCATTCTGCTTTTCTTGATTAGAATCTACAATATCATCATTTTCTAAAATTCTAGATGTAGAGTCAGATTCATCAAACACAACATGAATAGATTCTTCTACAACTAGAGTCTTTTTATTAAACACTCTATATGCTTTACTATTACTAGAATATCCCAGAAAAATACCTTCATAAGATTTAGCATCAAATTTAGTAGGATGATTTTTCTAGAATAAAACATTTACACCCAAAAATGTGAAAATAACCAAGATTTGGTTTTCTAACTTTGTATAGCTCATATGGAGTCTTTTAAGTTTAGATCTTACCAAAGCCCTGTTTAGAATATAATAGGCAGTATTAACGGCTTCTGCCCAGAAATACTTTGGTAGTTTAGAATCACTTAGGATGGTTCTGGCCATTTCTTGAAGTGTTCTATTCTTGCGTTCCACTACTCCATTTTGTTGAGGTGTTCTAGGTGCTGAGAAGTTATGGAAGATTCCTGACTCGTTGCAAAAAGCATCGAATTTCTGATTTTCAAATTCTCTTCCATGATCACTTCTAATTGCAGATATGCTGTATCCTTTTTCATTTTGTATTCTTTTGCAAAGATGAACAAACGTGTCATATGACTCATCCTTATTTCTAAGGAAGAGTGTCCAGGTGAATCTAGAGTAATCATCTACAATAACAAGTGCATAGAATTTTCCTCCAAGACTAGAAGGGGTAATAGGTCTGAATAAGTCAAGATGTAGCAATTCTAAAGGTCTAGAAGTAGATACCATGCCCTTGGATTTAAAAGATGTTCTGGTTTGTTTGCCCATTTGACAAGCATCACAAATGTGATCTTTTTCAAATTTCAACTTTGGCAAACCTCGAACCAAATCTTTCGTAGAAAGTTTAGAAATAAAGTGCATGCTTGCATGTCCAAGTCTTCTATGCCATAACCAACTAGAATTATCAACAGAAACTAAACATATATCCTGGTTATGCATATCAGAGAGATCTACTAGGTATATATTCCCAAACCTTTTTCCAACAAATAAAGTTTTATTATCATGCATGTTCTGAACTTCACAATGAGAAGGTTCAAAGATCACTCTTCTATTTTTATCACAAATCTGACTAATACTTAACAAGTTATAATGTAATCCTTCTACTAAGCATACATCTTCTATTGAAGGATTAGAACCTACCACACCAATACCAACGATTTTAGCTTTTACTTTGTCTCTAAAGCTTAATGTACCTCCCTTTTTCTTTTCTAATCTGGTAACTTCTTTCTATCACCAGTCATATGCCTAGAGTAAGCGCTGTCCATGTACCGCATTTCTATTTTCAGGTCACTCCTTAGGCACACCTGAAAAGATCAAGCAGATTTAGGTACCCAACTCATTTTAGGTCCTGGAGGGTTAGTGGTAACAGGTGCATTTAGCTTACTATGATTTTTTTTTTCTGTTGAAACTTTGAAGTTCTAAAATCACAACATTAAAAGCATCATTTTTCTTATTAGAAGCATGATTCAGTTTAGAAATGCAATCATAACTAGAACTTGTCTTTTCTTTAGAAAATAATTCTCAAATTGATTTTAGAATTTTAATTTCAGTTTTTAAAGATTCATTTTCAGAATTCAGATTTTTACATTTTTCTTCAAGGTGTGTCAGATTTTCAGAAAATCTATTATTACAATTTTTAAGATCTTTGATCTCTATGATAAGATCTTTGCATGTAACTTCTTGATAAAAAGCATCTTTCAAATGATTACATTCAGTTTTTAGTTTTCTGAAATCCTTCTTTAGAACTTTATGCTTTATAACAAGCTTTTCAAACTCATTGCAAAGATTATTGTAAGTATCTAGAAGATCATTTTCTAATTCAGGTTCAGAAATACTTATAGTGCTTTCTTCATGCTTTTGGACCGTTGCATCTGTTTCATCAATTTCAACTTTCTGTGGTGAAGTCAGAGTGCTGATTTCTTTGGAGTTGAAATCAATAGTAGCCATTACACAAATATTAGCTATTTCTCTTGATCACTCTGGCTTTCAGAATGAGAATTATCTGAATCACTCCAAGTAGCTACAAATGCCTGTTTCAACTTATCTTTTGTTGACTTCTTTTTTCAATTTAGGACAATTGGATTTGATATGTCCGGGTTTGTTGCATTCATAACAAACCACCTCAGAAGGTTCTTTCTTAGGTAAGTTGCTATTTTTGGGTGGAAAATTCTTTTTGATAAACTTTTTCTGTGGCCTTCCACTCTTTCTATAGAACTTTTTAAATCTTTTAGCAACAAGTGCTATATCATCACTATCAAGATCGGAAGAACTTTCTTCACTAGAAACTACTTTCAAAGCTAGTCCCTTTCATTTTCTTATCTTCTACAGTTAAAGAAGATTTCATTTCTTCTGAAATAAGAGCTCCTATAAGATAATCATAAGTGACAGGAGTCTCTTTGTAATTCATAACAGTTCCTATAGAATCCCATTTTTTAGGTAGAATTCTAAGGATTTTCTTAACAAGCTCATCTTCTGAAATTTCCTTTCCGAGAGTTCTCAAAGGATTAACTATATTATTAAATCTAGAATTTAACTCTGCAATAGTTTCACCTTCCTTCATACTAAACATTTCATATTCTCTCCAAAGGATATTTATTCTCGATTCCTTTACTCTATCTGTACCCTCATAGGTAACTCTAAGTTTTTCCCAAACTTCTGTTGCAGATCTACATCCAGACACTTTGTTGTATTCTGTTGCATCTAAAGCACAATGAAGAATATTAATAGCTTTTGCATTTATAGAAATATCATTCCAATCAGCATCTGTATATTCTTCTTCTGTTTTTCTAATACTCTCATTTTCTACAATTTTCATAGGAATACGAGGACTAGTAATAATATTCCTCCAGCAGTTTATGTCAACTGATTTCATAAAATTTTCCATTCTGGTTTTCCAATAAGAGTAATTATAACCATTGAACAAAGGAGGTCTAGAAACAGATTGATCTTCTAAAGAAGTAAGAGGAAGTGGGGTTGCCATGGGATCTATCTCTTAAGCTGATAAGCTTCGGTAAGTCAAGAGCCAAAGCTCTGATACCAGATTGTGGGTCCCGTATATGAATGGCACAACCCAAGAGAGGGGTGAATTGGGTTTTCTAAAAATATAAATTTTAGCTTTAAAAAAAAATACAGAATTCTAAGTGCAGTGGAAAAAATAATGAACTTGTGAAAATAAGTTATTGATTAGAACTACCTCACAATGTTCTATTCAGAGAAAATAGAAAGACTTTGCGAAGTGCAGCTATCAATTAGAACTGCTTCACAATGTCTTATTCAATTATCAGAACTACTTTATGACGAAAAGCTATTATAATTAGAACTTCCTCATAAAGTTTAGAAAATCATATAAGACTGTGTGAGAGACAGTTATTGAAATCAGAGCCGCTTCACAAAGCTTTAATCAAGTTTAGAAAACTAATTAGAAACCCAAGTAGTGAAATATATTGTAAATAGAAGAATAGTTTAGAACTTAATATATTCACTTATCAGAATTCCAGAGTTCTAATATTCAGAGAAGATAAGACTTATTTCAGTTTTAGAACATTAAAACCATTAACAACTTTAGCATTTCTAGAGTATAAACAGAAGTGTGAGTAAAATAGTATCGAGCAAAAGTTCAGAAATTAAAAAGATCAACACAGTGATTTATAGTGGTTCGGCACTAACTCGCCTACATCCACTCCCCAAGACTCATCTTGAGATCCTCAACTATGTTATCTCTTTTCAAGGGTAAGAGAGAAACCAACAGTACAAGACAATAGATCAACACCTAGATCTACCCTTTATCCCACTAGATTTTCCAAAGTTTCTAGTTAACCTTAACCCTTTCTGTTTTTGGCATAGTACATAAACTCAATTCAAGATATTAGAATCTCTTTCACGGAGAAGGTCACTTGATAACCTCTTTCACAATAGCTTCTCACCTAAGCTATTACATAAATGTTTATCAAATAGAAACTTGTCTACTAAAGATTACATAATTTAAATAGATAGACAGAAATGCAAATATAAGCACACGAAAAATAGTTTTTCAGATTAGAAAATCGTTTAGAAAACAGAACTGTTTTTCAAAAGAAGTTGTTATGAAAATTCTTTTCTCTTTTAAAGATAAAAACATAAAGTATAAAGATGAAAAGAAATAAGGGGGTAGAGAGTAAGTTTTGAGAAATAAAAGATATGATTAATAGGTGAATACTCTTAAAACGAAAACTCTTTCTTCCACGTTTTTCAAGAATGAAAACGCCTTTTTATAGAGAGATCTGTGACTCTCGTTTTTAGAAAGTAAAAATCTCTTTTTCAAATCTGAATATTGTCTTTCCTTATTTAGACGATATGGAAATCTTTGTTACCAAAACTTTTGAGTCAATATTCTATCTTTTTGGTAAGTAAATAAGAGACAATTTTTCTTTCGTTTGAAATAAAGATTTTCGAAAGTAAGTACTTGAATAAATATTTTCCGAAAAGATTTTTCTTACTAATACGGATTAAAATAAGATCTTTCTTCATTTTAGGTAAGAGGATAAATCAAGATTCTTAGATCTTCAAAAAGGTTTTGTTTCTGCAATTGAAGTGCTTAAGATCTTTATTCGATTTATTCTTATTACCAAAATTGTTAGAGACATAGTCTCTTTAATTTAGGTAATTTGAACATTTCGAATTTTAAGAGAATTTTGAAAAACAATTTTTAACGAAAAAATAAAGGAACGAAAAGATTTATTTTGAAGAACTATTTTCGAAAAATAACTTTGATGAGAGAAAATTGGTTTTTGTGCTTATAATTGAATGTTCTCTCTATCCTACAATGAATCCTAAAAATCTAACCACTAGGGTCTTCGAATGTCTTCATAATCTTTGGATTTGTAGGATTTGCCTTGTTCATTTATTGCTTTCTATATGTATTCTACATAAAATATTATTAGCACAAGTAATATAATTCAAATTTATTTGTTTTGTTTTAATCATTAAAATTCCGAGATTAGAATTTGACCCTTGAACCAACACACCTGTGTCACAGCCAGCCTGCCTGTCGTAACCTCTGGAAGTCCAAGCACGCCCGTGTCATGATAAGCACGCCCGTGCCAACAAGTCCAGTTACGATTCGAGTGCTGGCATTTCTGTGTCATGCCCAGCATGCCAGTGCTAGCCTTTGGAAGTCCAAGCACACCCGTGTCATGCCAAGCAAGCCCGTGTCGCCGACCTTGCTAGGGTTTTGTCCAGTTACGACTTTTGTGTTATTTTTTTAGGGTTTTTATGTGATTATCCTAAACCTATAAATAGGTTATTTGTATTATGAGCAGAAGACCATTCTTTGATCATTATTGATATTCAATAAACTTCCTTGAGAGTTTAGTTCCCTAATTCTTTCGTCAGATCATACGTCATTGATCAAAACTTCTGATGGAGTATAATTGTTATTCCTATTCACGTGGTCATTCTGCGTTAGTTGGTATCAGAGCCGAAAGGCGAAGTATCTCCATGGCCGATAATATGAGGCACGACTCACAGCCATAAAGGCGAACTTCGAAGAGTAAACTTGTAACGCCCCATTTTTTTTCCTGTGTTTTAATAGTAGTTTACCGGTATGTGAATAGTACCACCGGTCCGAAAGTTGGTATTATTTTTGGTCCGGAAAAATTACTATTTATGTTTTATATTTTATTTAACATTTTTGGAGCATGTATGCATGGTTTTTATGGGTAGAAAGTAAGTAAGGAATATTTTTGGAGAATTTAGATACTTAGTGAATAGTGAATTATGGTGTTATATTAAGTAAGGAAATTTGAGCAATTATTTTTTTTATGGAGGAAAATTGAGGAATTATTTTTATGGAATAAATTAGAGACTTTTGTGGAGATAAATAATATTTTGAAGGAATTTAATTGGAGAATATTTGGAGAGAAGACCAAAATACCTTTCAATTTGGAGAAAAGACCAAAATACCCCCTTAGTTGCTTTAATAAAGCAACTATCAATTATTGAGCACCAACTTTTGCCTTCTTCTTCTCCATACACGTTTCCTTCTTCTTCTTCTTCTTCTTCTTCTTCTTCTTCTCCATACACGTTTCCTTCTTCTTCTTCTTCTTCTTCTTCTTCTTCTTCTTCTTCTTCATTTTCTTCAATTCCTACTTAGTAAACACCCATCCAACTTGATTTAAGGCATAAATCTTAGAGAGTGAAGCTAGAGAAGTAATCTTTGGTGACTAATTTCAAGGAATTTGGTGATTTTCCTACTTGGGTCAAGTAAGTGATTTTATGATAAGTGAATTATTTTTGGATTTAGAGTTGTCTTTTAGCATATACATGCTTAATCATGCTCCAATTACTTCTTTTCTTTGTTTTCTTTGTTTGATTTTGAGTTTCTTCCATGTAGAGGGTGGAGAGCCTTCTAATAAGGATAAAGGCAAGACCAAAGCTTGAGAAGCTTTGATTAAAGCTTGTTAAAGCTTGTTTTGAAGGTTAGTGTTCATAAACACACTTACCTTACTCAACTTTTGATTTTGTGCCTTTATGCTATTATGTGTATATTTTGAGATTTTGTATGAAATGATTGGTTTGTTGAATTTTGGTTGCCATTACATGCTCTTGGATGATGTTTAATGAGTATTTATGTTGTGGTAGACATTTCTACCTTGTATCTTTGTGGTTCATGTTCCTTTCATGGCTCAAGTAAACTGAATTTGGGAAAAACGAGATTTTGAGTGAGATTTAGGACCATTTTTTGGTCCTTTCTAGTTTCCATTTGTCTCTGAGTCCTTCATAAAAGTTGTAGGTCTATCTCTTAGCTTTCCAACCCATCCTCTTGTGTCCAATTTGGAGATATATAACTCAACTTATGGCTGAAACACCCAAACTGACTCTGTTTGTGTCGGGCCACATGCATCACTGACTTTAGTGCCCATTTTGACCACTATAATGATAAGATTAGGTTCTGAGTTCTTCATAAAAGTTGTTTCCCTGTGTCTTGATAATTCTCTCGTTCTGGATTGGTTTAATTTGAGTGTGGGGTTTAGTAGGAATTCAAGAAACAATGGACTTGGTTCTGCTGAATCAGGTCTGGTCTGTCAGTCTGTGTTCCTAGCTTTGTTTTGTTATCTTCCATATTGATCTGGGCTGTGATCCCTTCATAACATTTGTATAATTTTGTCTTATCTTTCTAATGACTCTAATTTCATTTAATTTGGAGACCCATAGCTCCGGTTATGTTTTAAAAACACAGCAAAGGTCCATGTTATTTTTATGCTGGAAATTTTCTATGTTAAGTCATTTTGTTTAAGTATGAGAATTTTTATGAATTACTTAAGTTTAAATTAAGTTTTTATTATGAAAGACTAAAGAACATGAATTTTATGAGAAATGTTTTTGGGCTCTAATATACTTGGTGTGGATTTGATGCATGATTTGATTTTATTATGTATGATGAGCATGCTCGGCATTTGATGCCATTATGATAAGAAGCTATGATCATATGCTAGGCACGTGGGTGTCTTGTGTTAGGGCGGACGCGCTCTATATGTTATGAAAAGGTTGGCGACCTAAGGCCATTATGAATAAGCTATGAAAACTTATCTGCTTCTTTTTCTCCTAAGTGTATGTGAGCCCTTATACAATATTTTTAAGGAAGTGAAATAAATGAGATCACATTATGTTAATAACTCTTAAATTACCACAACTTATTTATGATATCAAATGAATTTCTAAAGCATGATGTGTTGGTGTGCATATCTACTGCATGTTCAAATTTAATGATTTTATGTATATAAATGATTGTTTTTAAGTATGTTGTCATCACAACATTGGTTTGTTGTGTTTTATGAGCACCACTGAGTTTTATACTCAGCGCGTTGATTTTATCACGCGTAGGTTGGAGATTGTGCTTGCTGCTTAAAGACCTGAAGAGTAGCATCAGAGTTGAAGAGATATTTGGTAGTTACATAGTATTTTTCTGTAACTAAGAATTATGGCATGTATAAGTATTACATTTTTGGAGATTGTATTATTTAATTTATAACTTAAGCATGTTATTGTAAATTATTTTGGTGTATATATATTGGGAGATAAACTTGGACTTATTTAATGGTTAGAACATTAGAAGTTGATATATTTAAATGAATGTATTGAAGTGATGAATATTATAATGTTATTGAGGAACTATGGAGTTATGAAATTATAGAAGTGCTATTGTGTTGATTATTGGAGTTTGATGGGGTTTGGAGTTTGAATTTGGGAGTGCTTTGTATTCATATGTTTGGCAACTTCTATTTTTAGGGGAAACTCTTGCAGTTTTTCTGTAGGATTCTCCCAAATCATTTTCAAAACAGAATACTATTACTTGCTAAACTTATGAATACTAAGTCACTTCTAATTCATAATATGATTGTTTGATTTATATGTAGGTTAGGACGGTGCCTCCGGCATCGAATGTGGCATCCATCGTCGGGTCTTTCGGGATCGGGCGGCGGGTGTTACAAAACTGAACAGATTAGATAGTTGACTGTCGCAATCCAATAAGGCAACCTACAACCTGCAGCTGCAACATCAGCCCCGAATCCACAACAACCAGATTATGCCAGACGCCAAAATTGTTGTGATGTAGGCTGAGATTATAGAGGGAATGGTGACAATCTTCATGATGGATACAAGATAAATGTAGATCTTCAACCTTTCTAAGGATCGTTAGATATAGAAAGCACTCTTGATTGGCTAGCGGAGGTCGAATGATTTTTTGAGATCATGAATGTCGAGGATGAACGTAAAGTTTCCATTATGGCCTATAAACTGAAAGGCGGTGCTGCAGCATGGTGGCATTCTGTTCAAAATGAACACCATCGCCAAAGGATTGGACCTGTGCGAGATTGGATCTTAATGAAACAGATGATTGAGCAGTGTTTTCTCCCTAGTGATCACTCCCAATTCCTGTATAACAGGTACCATGACTGTTTCTAGGGAAATTGAAAGGTAGATGAGTATACGGAAGAATTCTTGAGATTGCCTTGATGTGACAATTGTGATGAGGCTGAATCCTAGCAAATGGTTCATTATCAGAAAGGATTGAATCATGACATAATATGTATGATGGGTGTAGCTGCAATTTTCACTTTGGTAGATGTAATTGAGATGGCCAAACGTGTGAAGATAGAATTAATTGGCAACCTCGACAATCACCTAATTGTAACCAGAATTTTAGGCAACCCTATTCACTCGGAGATTAACATTTCAGTCGAAATTCTGGTGGACAGAATTCAAGAGCAGCAACCGCTGCTAATAATCAGGGTTCATCAGAGAGGAAAAGAAAGACTCCCGGGGGAAAGGCTCCCATGATAGACAGAGACAACAAACCGAATCCATACCAGAAGCCAACTAGAGACTACGTTACTGATGCAGAAAATAGGAGCATACATCTAATATATGTCTAGAACGTAGGGGGCTAATGATGGGTGTCGTTAGGTGAACGTAGTTGATGAGGTGACTGAGGTTGAGGAAGTAGAAGATGAACAGGATGGATCCATGGCTGGGTCAGAAGATGGTGAGATCACGTACGTTGTTCAGAAAATTTTGTGCTGTACAAAATAAGAAAACAAAACTCAATGGAGAAAAATTTTCCAAGCTAAATGTCGGGTTGGTGAAGCAGTGTGCCGACTCATTATCGACACTTGTAGCTGTGAAAACTTGATAGCCAAACAACTGGTTGAGAAGCTCAATTTGTCCACAGAACCACATCCTTCGCCATACAAGGTAGGGTGGATTAAGGAGGGTCCAAAGATTGAAGTAAACCGGATTTGCAAAGTGCCTATCTCAATGGGAAAGTCATACTCAGATTTCGTTAGTTGTGATGTTGTGGATATGGATTTTTTAGAGTACTGTTAGGACGACCATGGCAATTTGATGTAGATGCATTGCATAAGGGAAGAGAGAATTCATACTTGTTCACTTGGAAAAATAAGAAAATCCTTGTCCTACCTTCTGGATCTTCTGCCCAAGCTTCTAAAGTGGAGGGGAAGTCCATAGTATCTGTTTCTTCCAATGTGCAGGAATTAACTGGTGCAATTGAGAATTCTAGAGGTGCATTTGCTTTGTTGATCAAACTGGAAATAGAATCTAATGCAAGATCACTAGTACCACCACCTGTAAAGGAGTTGTTAGATGAGTTCCATACTTAGCTGAAGAACCATCCTCCCTTCCAGCTTTGTGGGACATCCAACATCAGATTGATTTCATCCCTGGATCGAAGATACTGAACTTGCCCCATTATAAGATGAATCCAAAGGAGAGCCAGATTCTTCAAGAACAAGTAGAAGAGTTATTGAAAAAGGGACATATTCGGGAGAGCATTAGTCCTTGTGGAGTTCCTGCTTTGTTGGTACCAAAGAAGGATGGGACCTGGAGAATGTGTGTCGATAGCCGAGCCGTCAACAAGATCACAATACAGTATCAATTCCCTATTCCTCGTATGGAGGACATGCTGGACCAACTGTTCGGATCTATAGTGTTTTCTAAAATAGATCTTCGCAACAGGTACCATCAAATTTGAATCAAAGAGGGAGATGAATGGAAGACTGCCTTCAATACTAAGGAAGGATTATATGAGTGGTTAGTTATGCCATTTGGGTTGACTAATACACCGAGCACGTTCATGAGACTTATGACTCAGGTTTTGCGTCCTTTCTTGTGCAAATTTGTGGTTGTTTATTTTGATGACATATTGATCTTTAGTCGCAGTGAGGAGAACACCGTCAGCACCTTCGTCTGGTGTTGAACTCTTTACAGGAAAATGAGTTATACATCAATCTTAAGAAGTGCAGTTTTATCATGGAGAGGATCCTGTTTATTGGTTACATTATTAGTTCGAAAGGAATTCATAGTAATGACAGAAAAATTGAGGCGATTAGAAATTGGCCCACCCCCAAGAGTATCACTGAAGTTCGTAGTTTTCATAGACTTGCTACTTCTATAGGCGGTTCATCAGAAACCTTAGTAGTATCGTCGCTCCCATCACAGATTGCTTGAAGAAAGAGAGAGTTCGACAGTTTGTATGAACCGAAGCTGCAAATAAGAGCTTTGAAGAAATCAAAGGTAAGCTTACTTCCGCCCCTATTTTTGTTTTACCTGATTTTGATAAATTGTTTGAGGTTGATTGTGATGCTTGTGAGATTGGAATTGGTGGTGTGATGTCACAATTCGGAAAGCCTATAGCATTCTTTAGTGAAAAATTGAATGAAACTAGGCAGAAATGGTCTACTAATGAGCAAGAATTGTATGCAGTTTTTCGAGCCTTCAAAACTTGGGAATATTATTTGTTAAGGCGTGAGTTCATCATTTACATTGATCATCAAGCTTTAACTCATTTTCAAACTCAAAAGAAAGTGAGCAAGATGCATGTGCGTTGGGCAGCTTATTTTGATGCTTTTCATTATGTCATTAAGCACAAATCGGGTACTTGTAACACGGTTATGGATGCTTTGAGCAGGAGAGCAACTTTGTTGATTACAATTAAGGAAGAGATTGTGGGATTTGAATTTCTTAAAGATCTTTATGCTTCAGATGAAGACTTTGCTGACATATGGGCTAAGATTGAAGCAAAACAGCCTACCGATGGTTTCTTGGTACATGACGGGTATCTGTTCAAAGGCAATAGGCTATGCATCCCTCGGTCTTTCCTCCTGGATAAGTTAACATGAGAAATCCATTGTGGAGGACTGAGCGGACATTTGGGATGAGATAAAACAATTGCGGGGTTGGAGGCTCATTTCAATTGGCCACAATTAAAGAAGGAAGCAAGGAAACTAGTCCAGAAATGTTTAATTTGCCAAACACAAAAGGGCCATTCTTAAAACACTGGTCTTTACACTCCATTGATTGTACCAGAACAACCTTGGGAGGATTTATCTTTAGATTTTGTGTTGGGTTTGCCTTGAACTCAACGAGGGGCTGATTCTATTTTTGTTGTTGTCGATAGATTCTCCAAGGTGACACATTTTATTCCTTGTAGGCAACCAATGATGCCTCACACATAGCAAAATTATTCTTCCAGGAGATTGTTCGATTGTATGGCATTCCCAAAACCATCACATCTAACCGAGACACAAAGTTTCTAGCTCACTTTTGGACAACTTTGTGGAAAAGATTCAACAACTTCACTATAGCAGTACCGCTCACCCCCAAATTGATGGACAAATTGAAGTGGTGAACCGGACTTTTGGTAATCTCCTTAGGTGCATTTGCAGTGAGAAGAAGAAGATGTGGGATCTTACTCCTGCGCAAGCAGAATTTGCTTACAACAGTGTTATCTATAGCTCCACCATGATGTCACCTTTTGCAATTGTCTACCAGAAGGTACCAGCCCATACTCTTGATCTTCTTTCCCTTCCAGCAGGTGTAGAGAAGATTATTGCAGCTAAAAACTTGGCTACCGAGCATGTGGAGGTATTCAAGCAAGTGCAGCAATTCATCACTACTGCCAATGAAAAATATAAAGCTGTAGTTGATAAACACCGGTGTTATAAATCTTTTACTGTGGGTGACTGGGTTATGGCTTATCTTCGTAAAGAGCGTGGCGGAGGATAGAAGAAGCTTGATTCCAAAAAGATTGGGCCATTTCAGGTACTTAAGAAGATTAATGATAATGCCTATGTGCTTGACCTGCCCGAAGACATGAAGATTTCCAGGACTTTCAATGTTGCTGATTTATTCCCTTTCTATCCTGATGATGATCACTCAAGATCGAGTTCTTTTGTAATGGAAGGGATTGATGCGAAGCAATTGGCACTTAAGTATATGGAAGACTTGGATCGTTGCCAACCCAAGAAGAAGGGGCACGGTCGTGCCATTTCCAGCACGACCGTGCCAGCCTCTGGAAGTTCAGGATGCGACACATGCCCAAGTCGAAGAAGCACAAGCACGCCCGTGTCACAGCCAGCCTGCTCGTGCTAACCTCTGGAAGTCGAAGCATGCCTGTGTCATGACAAGCACGCTCGTGCTGACAAGTCCAGTTACGATTCGAGTGCTGACACGTCCGTGTCACTGACCTTGCTAGGGTTTTGTCCAGTTACGACTTTTGTGTTATTTTTTTAGGGTTTTTATGTGATTAGCCTAAACCTATAAATAGGTTATTTGTATTATGAGCAGAAGACCATTCTTTGATCATTATTGATATTCAATAAACTTCCTTGAGAGTTTAGTTCCCTAATTCTTTCGTCAGATCATACGTCATTGATCAAAACTCCTGACGGAGTATAATCGTTATTCCCATTCACGTGACCGTTCTGCGTCAAAACATTAAACTAAAAATTGAATTAAGTAAAGCAAATATATAAACGAACAAATAGTACTAAAGGAGTAAGTTGGATGCCAAACATTAGTGAAGTATATCTAAATGAATGAATGATTAAGCATATATATATATCTTCACTGAATATGAAGGATAGTAAAAAATCAGAATGTAAACACTGGCTAAATGAATAAAAATATAATAAATAATGACTTACATATTTTTCAATTTTAAATCTTAGCAAACTAGAAATCAATATTTTAGAGAAATATACAAATTAAACATATTTAAGGGAAATTTGTGTAAAACATAAATCAGAAACTGAATTATTTCACTTTAGAGTGGACACTAACTTCACATCCTATAACTTCAACAAAAGAATCTTACACAAAACATCACTCTTTGGTTAAACCAACACATACTATTCCTGGAATTACGAAAAGCTAACAATAAAAGATCATAAATATGGAAATAAAAGGACGACATATATTGGAGAATGCCCACAAAATTTGTCTCTGTTTGATGTTCTAATTCTTGCCAATGGATTTTTTATATTCTAGAATTTCAAGTTCATATGTTTTTTCTATTGTTGCTTCACGAATAAATTTCAAAATCTAGAATCGTGCCTTCCATGACAGACCTCTCCCATGCTTTAATCGAGTTCTGCTATCTGCTTCATAATGATTGTGGCTGAATTTTCTTCTTCGGCTTTCTTCTACATCCTCTTTTCTAATTTTTTATTATTTTTTCTACACTACTCCAGCCCTCCCTTTTTGCTATGAATAATCGCTCTTTTCATAGTCAAACTTTTCCTCCTTTTCTTATCACTATCTATTTTTGAAATTATTGCGGCCTTTATATTCTCATCCATCTCTCTCTACCTCCCTCATTGTTGTTATCTTTATCTAATAAAATTATCTTGTGCATTTAAAACTCTTACCCTTCTTTCTTATGCACTACTTATAAACATAACGCATAAAATATTATCTCGACATTTTTTATTAATTCTAAAGTCCAACAATAAAACTTAACCCATCCACAATCAAATGGTAGCTTATTTAAACTGACCATTAAGCCCATAAAACTCTTAGAACTAGAAAATCAATAATTAGCTTTGAATTAATCAGAACCAATTATCTTTTCATCATCGACCATAAATAAAAGGTTCAACATCGAGCCTCAACAAAACTCTTATGTTGTGAAAAATTCAAGTTACATAATTAGTTTCGTTAGAAAACCACAGAATGATAAAATAGCAAACTCACCGGATTCTAGTCAACTGCTAATGATAGAGTTAGGTAAGATATTTAATACTAGATGAAACTACATGATCAAATAAGTTCAAAGATGGGGGTTGTTGTTGGACAAACCAACCAAAAGTCATCGAACAGGAGTGCCAAATTTAGTGATGGCATCTTCTCTGTTAGAAATGGAGCCATAACCATTGTGTATACTTGTAAATCTTATCCTTTAATGACAAGTTAATTATATTCTTTCAATGAAGATTTCATTTGATTGAATTTAAGTTCTTTATTATCTTATTGTAGAATCTAATTATAAATGTTGTAAGTATGAGTGATAGATTCTCTAGTGTAACAACTAGAACACTGTTCATGATTGTAAGACAATTTGTAGGCACTAATTCTCCATAAGACCATTGTCACACGTATTTTTATAGTCTCTTGTCAATAAAAAATAGTCACAAAAGGTGCGATGCAAATCGATAATAAATTGTCGAAAACTGAAGGTTAATCTAGCAGATAAAAGTGATTTTCGCTCACTTTTTAGGTATAACACTTTCCAAAAGTTAGATTCTTGCACAAGATTTATACCATTAATATTAGACAATAATAATTTTCCAATAGTATATTACGGGCCAAAAAAATAAGTTGAAATGAGTCTCGAACCACGGGCACAAAGTCACTGCACACCAAATTGGAGGTGAATCTAGTAGACAAATGTAACCTTTCTTCAGTTTTTAGTCATAACTTTTCTTATAAATGGAATTTTAGCATAAAATTTATATCATTAGACACTAGACAAAAATATCTTTCAATAGTATATTATGGGCCAAAATCTGAATTGAAATGTGTTCCTAACTAAGAGCACAAATTCACTGCACACTAAAAGAACTGAAAAAGTGATATTTGTCTACTATTTTGTGTTAGATTTTAATGCCCAAGATACTCATATATAAATAGAAATCACAGGAAATAATAAAATAACTTACAGGTTATTTTGTTGGTTCTCATTGATGCAATCTTGATCCCTAATAATAAATGAAAATGTGGAAAGAAATTAAAACTACCACGCACAATTGTTCGTGGAATGGCTAGGTGCATCCTCTCTATGTCTACAAGCTTCAAATGGGTGAAGAATAATTTATTATCATGATGGCATAGACTAGAGAGAGAGGACATAGTCTATATATATAGTAAACTATCAAGGCCTCCCATTATAACCCTAATAGGATATAAAATCCTAATCCAGATTAGAATTTAACCACACTTAATTCAAACACATTTAATTGGCCCATGAATTCTTTTAATGATCACTCTTTAATAATGGATTTTAAATTAAACTTTTTGGACTATTAAGTTTAACCCAAATGTTTCATAAACTAAAATATATACAATCAATAAGCCCATTAGAAATAAAATTTCTAACATTCTCCCACTTGGGCGCAAATTGATTGTTGGTTTGAAATAAAATATTTCATTTAGAAAATGACTCTTAGGTTAGCTAACAAAGAAAACTTTTATGTGGCCACAAATTTAAAAAGAACACAGTCCAAAAGACTGCTCCAAGGTCAAATAAACAACTAATATTGAATTATGACAATCATTGTATCATTTAAAAATATAAGATAATCCATAATTACAAACATTAGTTTATTTACATACATGAACTATATGTGTTTAGTGTGATGTAAAAATTAGCACTATCATGTGATCAAATGTGCTAATTTTAACTTTGTCCTGCTTTCAGTCTCTTATGAGACTACATTCATGTTTCACCAAAAAACTTTTTAACGAAAAATAGTCATTTGTCCTACCTTCAGTCTCTCATGAGACAACATTCACGTTTCTCTAAAAAATATTTTAATGACAAACAATCATGCTTAGTAAAACTTAAAACTTTATTTGCTCCATTAATACTTCACCAAGAAACATTTTTCAATAACAATAATCATAGTTAAGTACAACATATACTTTCAATTTAATCTGCAGAATGTTAATAACTTGCAAACTATAATACTTCAACCATAAGCCTTCAAAGTAACAAACCATTTACACTTAAGAACAACTTAAGAATATCTTTAGTTTGCAATACTTAAATAGCTATTTATAAAATCAATCAATATGCATTACGATCGTCTAAAAAATACTTCACAGCCCAAATAAAATTATCAATAAAAAAAGGGTTCAAGCATATATTTATAAAGGAGTCAAAAAAATTTCATGTTAATAGTGTACTATTAACTTATGCTAATATAGTGTACTATTTACTTATGCTAATACTATAACATTTTGCATGTTATTAGATATAACATCAATGCAAAAGTATAAAATACACATATATGCACACTACCAATAATCAAAAAAATAACGAGAAACCTACATGTTTCTCCTGTCGTAAAATTCCAGGCAAAATCATATAATTACCGTTTTGTGATCTCATGATCTTAAATTTGAACCTTGCATGATTATAGTCATTAACCTGCACTTGAAAATCTCTTTCGAAAAAACATAAAAGTAAACTCAAGTATTATAATGATAAATATCTTTGTATTACCTTTGTTGACCATAATTATTTCTAGAGAAATAAATATCCAATAATATACTATTGCATATTACATCATTTGATCATTAATAAATAAGTATTTAGATGTGTAGTTATATAATTATCTCCTAATAAGATAATTTATAAATCAATTATTAAATTTCTTCTCCAAAATGAAAGAAAAAGGAAAAATTCAGACAATAATCAAAAGTCAAGAATAGTAAATTAGCACTACTAATTTACTTTAATCCATGTATTCATACTTAATCCATATAAATATTATGCATCATAAGTGGGGTTCTATGAGACAATTAATATAATCTGACAAGTCTAAGAAATTTTTGACCTTATATATTTTTATCGTGTCATATGCAAAATAATAATATAGCATAAAGCTAAACTAAACATAATTCAAATAAAAATTAGATAACTATGGCATCATATTAATCCTCAAAGCTTACTTCATTGACAATTTAATTATACATGCAAGGTTTCAATGGTATATACTTAATAGCAATATAAATCAATATTACTAATATTAATGGACAAAAATGACCATTCATATTTAATTTAGGTCCTATTCAAAATAAAGAAATATGGACACCATGAATATTATCATTCTTAGATGTATGTGTTCATGTTACTAATTTTACCTGTTCGTTTGATAAAAGACAATTGATTTGGAAATTTAAAAATAAATTATAACATTAATTTATTATACTGTTTACTAATTAATTATCTATAGAAAAAGAGAACTAATAATTATTCTTTTATCATGAGATAACAATAATGGATAAAATGAATAACAAATAATCATTATGACTATTAGCAAAGTCAAAGTAATTTCTATTACAACTTGATTTGTCCCCAAAATTAATTCTCACATAACATTATAATATAATATACTAAGCTTTTCACATAATGGATATTTTATTTGATATAGCAAAGCAAAAATTGGCCCCCTTTTTTTTAAAACACATGCTATTGTTAGCAACATACATACAAGTATGGACATGCACATTCAAATAGATAACTACTGTGAGCACATGACCTATGTATTTGTACAACTAGTACAAGCTTCAAATATATGTGCATACAATAGAAAAAAAAAAAAAAGTTAAACTTTTAGGATTTTATGAAAAACCAATTATTTAGCGAATTTCATGCTCATTACATAAGCATCCAGAAAATTCATTATATTATTTATTAGTTAATGGACTTGGTCCAATTCATGCGAGAGAATGCACCAATTTTTTTTTAAGAGATTATATATATATATATATTTCAACCTCCTTAGGGCAACCCCAAACATGAGGATAAACTTTTTTATTAGGAACAAATTTAGCGGCACCCTATTTAAGATATAAAGGGAAACTTAAAAGACTTTACCCAAAGGTGTCCAGGCAAATTACTCTTAACCATCATGGTAAACAAATAAAAAATAACTATCTTCATTGCATAACAATTTTACTATTAAAATAAATTATCCACAAATTTGGAACAACAAATATACAATTTATAATAGGATTTCAATTTATATAAGTAGGCTTTGATACCACATGTTAGATTTTAATGCCCAAGATACTCATTATAAATAGAAATCACAGGAAATAATAAAATAACTTACAGGTTATTTAGTTGGTTCTCATTGATGCAATTTTGATTCTAACAATAAGTGGAAATGTGGAAAGAAATTCATACAATCACGCACAATTATCCGTGGAATGGCTAGGTGCATTCTCTCTATGTCTACAAGCTCCCTATGGGTGGAGAATAATTTATTATCATGACAACGAAGAATAGAAAGAGAGGACATAGCCTATATATATAGTAAGCTATGAGGGCCTCCCATCATAACCCTAATAGGATATACAATCCTAACCCAGATTAGAATTTAACCACACTTAATCCAAACATATTTAACTGACCCATTAATTCTTTTAATGATTACTCTTTAATAATAGGATTTAAATTAGACCTGGTGGACTTAAGCTTAACCCAAATATTTTATAAGCCAAAATATATACAATCAATAAGCCCATTAGAAATAAAATTTCTAACATTTTGATTATATCTTGTGCAACAGATTGAAATTTTAGGTGGTTCAAGTTAGATTAGAAACTAGACATATAGATCTTTCCAATGGTATATTATGAGTAAAATCTAATTTGTATTGAGCCTCAAACCACTCAAATCAAAAGACTAAACCAAACTAGTTGAACCAGAGGCCAAGTTGACTGCCCATACTGATGGTTGACCACTTGGTCGGTGATGACTGACTGTTGGTTGACTACCTGTTGACCAGCGGTCAATCTCCAATTTCACTCTAATCCTATATTGCACATAAGAATCCGAGCCCTTCCCCCTCCTGTCCTATAAATACCCTCCTCTAAAACCCATTCTCTAAACAAATTTTTATCCTTAGCTTTGAGAAATATAAATAACCCCATTTTAAGGGGTTTTTGCTCTTAAAAAAGCGATCAAAAAGTATATTTTGATCTCCATATTTGAGGGTAGAAACTCTCGTTTTAATTTATTCTAAGAACTCCTTGAGTTAAGATTTGGACATAACTTGGCGCTTGATCCTACTAGGCATGCTTCAAGAGGTAGGTATCACTTCCCTTTATGCATAATTAAGTTAGAATTAATTAAGTTAGCTTAGATTTAATTAAATGCATGACTAGGATTTAATTAAAGCATAATTACTTAAGAGTAATTAAGTTCCTAATTAATTTAGAATTTAATTAACGAATAATTAAATTTAGTTTTTGACCACATCTTAATTAGCTTGATTTAAATTAATGCATGATTAAATTAAACTAGGTTAGTCTTAGTTTATATGCATGTTTAGGCTAGTTTTAAAGTAAATGTTTAATGTTTAGATTTGCGTGCTTAATCTTCAAATTACACACTTAGGTGCCTCCATGGATTTAGACATTCATCTTTATACTTTAAATTCATGTTTTAATGATCAAAACTAGATACATGCTTTAGATATAATGCTTAGGTTTATGCCTTAGCATTTTACATATGCTTAGGCTTTTGAATGGCATGAATGTTACTTGCATGATTGAAATTCAAGATGTTGGGAAAATTGCTTGTTGCCTTACATAATGTTGAGAATTGCTTATTGCCTTTTATGTTGAATATGCTTTTATCTCTTTCTTCTCAAACTTTTGATGACTAAAGCCAAATGATTTTCATACAATTTTTGGTGACTAAAGCCAAATGTTTTGAACTTAAACTTGGTATAAAGTTAAAATGACATTTTTCTTTCAAAATGGCGACTAGAAGCACTTTTTCTTAAAATATGGTGACTAAAGCCAAATTTTCACAAAATATGGCGACTAAAGCCATTTTTCAACCAAGTTGGCGACTAAAGTCACTTTTTCTCAAAGATGATGACTAAAGCCATTTTTTAACCAAATTGGCAACTAAAACCACCTTTTTCTCAAACTTGGTGACTAAGCCACTTTTTCTAAAAATATGGCGTTTAAAGCCAACCTTTTCACAAACATGGCGATTGAAGCCACTTTTTCTCAAATATTGTAACTAAAGCCACTTTTTAAATTAAATTGGTGATTAAAATCATTTTTTCAGTCAAATTGGCAACCAAAGCCACTTTTTCAATCATATGACACCATTTTTTCAAATTGGCGACTAAAGCAAACATTTAACAAAAGAAAATATTATTTTCTAAATCTAAACCCACCATTTCACAATGGAAAGAATTATTTGGTTCTAATTCCTATGCAATGGGATAAGCAGATAGATTTGATTACGAAACTCGAGTTGTGAGCTAAATCGACAAACCCCCTCCCCTCTTTCCTCTTTTCCTTTTCTTCTTGATCTTGCTTTATGTGCTTGGATGAGATGCATGTGGTTCCCCTAGAATCCCCATAAATGGCTAGAGGCAACACTCTTTGTTGCTTCTTTTTGCTCCCTATATGTTTACTTTATTTTTATTGCTTTTGATTAAGAAATGTATGGTCATCTTAGAATTCCCTTATGGGGCTAGATATGATATTCTCTTAATTGATTCATTCACTTGTTTCTTTATTTATCATTTTCTGATAAGTTTTTTTATGTTTATATTGCCTTATATGAGAGATGTATGGCCATTCTAGAATCCTCAAAATGAGGCTAGAAATGGCACTCCCTTTTATTCTTTATTGCTTTATTTACCACTTTCTTTACTATTTTCTTTAATTGTTTTCTTTACTGTTTTCTTATAATCGTGTTGCAACTTATTCATCTTAAAATTATTTTCACTCAACAAAGCATTAAACTTTAGACCAATAAATTTATTATTTTAAAATCAAAAACCTAGTCTTTGAATCCTTCTCGATTTTGATGATTAGTGTATTTTATCCATTTTGTATCAATGTCCGAAGTTAAATTTAGGATTTAGGTCTTTCCTTGAAAGCAAAAAATGTAACTGGTGACTCCTTTTCAAATAAAACAATCAGATTCATAGGTTTTGACACCGTGAACCTAACTCAATATACTCATTCCAATTTCACATTTTTAATGGATTAAACTGGGGCCTTACAGTTGGCAACACCACTAGGAAGTTAAAATTATTTTAACAAAGTAAACTACTAATTGGTGTAGAAAGCCATATGAAATTATTTTCAAACAACCTTTCAATTGGTCTTTCTTTTGATGCTTTATTTTTCATGCATCATTCTTTTTGCATTCAAGCCTTAAAACCAATTAGGATTAACTTTTGGGTTATGTGTAGCATCATTCCAACAATTCTCATTGAGGTTGTAACAGACTGATTTTTTCTTTTAGTGTCGGTAATAGTGATTTACCGGTCTGTGAATAGTACCATCGGTCCGGTACTTGGTATTATTTTAGTCCGGAAAAATTACTATGCATAGTTAATATTTTATTTACTATTTTTGGAGCATGTTTGCATGATTTAGGTGGGTAGAAAATATTTAATGAATATTTTTGGAAAGTTTATGTATTAAATGCATAATATTTCTAGTGTGGTATATTAAGAAATAAATGAGGAATTATTTTAGTGGAGTTCATTTAATTAATTGGTGGAGTTAAATAAGAAGTAGAAGAGATTTATTTGAGGAATATTTAGAGCCATTGGATGAGATTACTTAGGACTTGATCTTAGCCACACATTTGACATGAAATTTGGAAGTCAAATTTGACTTTGGCACTTAAAGTAACACCACAACACTTTTTGTTTTCTTCTCTTCTCTTCTCCACGCCATTTCCATCTTCTTCCTTCTTCTTTCATTTTCTTCATTTTCTTACCTCCAAATTTACCACCAAACTAGCTAATTAAACCATAGATTAGTACTTAATCCTTAAGAATTAAGAAGTAGAAGTTGAGTTTGGTGATTAAAAGCAAAGAGAAGTGAAGTTACCATTGAAGCAAGTAAGTTGTGGTTTTTGAGTTTTGTGAATTGTTAAGTAGAATTCATGGTTTAGACATGTTATTGATGCATTAAATCATGCTCCAACTATTTCTTTTGTCAAGTTTTGCTTGTAATGTTGATTTTTCATGCTTTGAAGAGGTTGGAGAACCATCCTCAAAGGGTAAAGAGAAAGCCAAGGAGTAAGGCTTTCCAAGCTTTTTCAAGCTTGTTAATAAGGTTAGTGCAATCATAATTTCACTTGTTTAAGTTGTTTTTACATGGTTAGGGTTTTGAATATATTTTGGGAACTTTGTACGTTTTGTTGAAATTGCTGAATTTTAATGTGAGATGTGTTCTGCCGTGGGATTGGAACTCATTTTTGACCCCTTTATACTTCCCATTTGTTTCTGACTTCTTCATGAAAGTTGTATCTCTATTTCTCAGCTTTCCAAAACATATTCTTATGTCTAATTCCAATACTTGTAGCTCAACTTATGATTTAAATACCAAAACTGGTTCTGTTATGATGTCTTAACTGTCTATCCGAAATGATTGTCCATTTTGACCACTCAAATGGCACAATAACGTTTTATGTTCTTCATAAAAGTTATAGCTTTACTTCTTATCTTTCCAACCCATCCTCTTGTGTCCAAATTGGATATACATAGCTCAACTTATGGCTGAAACACCCAAACTGACTCTGTTGTGTCGGGCCACATGCATTACTAAATTGAGTGCCCCTTTTGACCACTATAATGACAAGATTAGGTTCTGAGTTCTTCATAAAAGTTGTTGCCCTGTGTCTTTCTAATTCTCCTGTTCTTGATTGGTTTCATTTGAGTGTTTGGTGAAGTAGGAATTCAAGAAACATTGGACTTGGTTCTGCTGAATCAGGTCTGATCTATTGGTCTGTGTTCTGAGCTTTTGTTTGTTATCTTACTGTGTGATCTGGGCTGTGGTCCCTTCTGAACATTTGTATAATTTTGTCTTAGCTTTCTAATGAACCTTATTTCATTCAATTTGGAGACCCATAAGTCAACTTATGTGTTAAAAACCCTGCAAAGGTCAAGTTTATGAAAATGCTGAAAAGTTCTTGATTTATGTACTTTTATACTATCTTAAGTATATATACATCTATAGTGTTTTGAGTAACAATTTTGAACTGATGAGTACTAAATGAAGAGGTTTTGACTAAGAATTATTGCTTTTGTGAAAGAATGATTTTGATTTGGGCTCTACTATGCATGATTGAGACGTGGTATGATGAGATGGATTTTCTTATTGTGAAGCTATGATCATATGCTAGGGTTATCAGCCCTTATAAATAGGCGGACACGCTTATTTGTGTGATGGGGTGGTGCTTTCATAGGCCACGGTGGTGCTTTCATAGGCCATGATTGTGTGATGGGGGTTGTGCTTTCATAAGCCACGGTGGTGCTTTCATAGGCCACGGTGGTGCTTTCATAGGCCACGAGTATGTGATGGGGGTGGCGCTAACATAGGCCACGATCAAATCTGCTTATGTTCATTCTGCATGAGTATGAGCCTTAACGAAAAATGAAATTTTTTTGTTGCTATAAAAGAATGAAGACATATTTGTATTTATAATCTTCTCATTGCTTTCAAAGTATTTGAATTAAATGAATGCGATTTCGGTATTTATATAGTTGAGTAATTTCAGATTTGACTTGGCTTTTCTATTTAATTTAATTGTTGGTTATTTAGCACCACTGAGTCTTCCACTCAGCGCATTGATTTTTATCACGCGCAGGTTAGGAGCGGAGGGTGTTCTTCAAGACCAGAGGACAAGCATCAGAGTAGAGATCACATTTTGGGTAGGATATTTTGTAAATGGTGATTTTTGGCATGTATATAAAGATTGTATTATGGAGGTTGTATATAATAAGTTTATAATGTATTAAGAGTTATGATTATTGAAGGAAATAACATCTTATTATATTTTTGGTGTATGATGATTATATATTCCTTGAAAGGAATGTGTTTAGACTATGATGCGTATGTTAATGGATATTTAGAAGTGCTTGTGGTATGTTATGTTGAATTGGAGTTTTGGGGTTTGGAGAAAATTGGAAGTGTGTATATTTTCTTTGTGTGGCAAGTTAATTTTTAGGGGAAACTCTTGCGAAATTTTCGTAGGAATTTCCTTAAATATTATTTTCGTTAACAAAAAAAAAAAAACAAAACAAAACAAAATGTTAATTACTTGCCTCCTTATGAAAATTTAACCACTTCTAATTTGTGATCTAGTTTTAATAAGTGACATAAGACGGTGCTCCGGCACCGATTGTGGCATCCGCCGTCTGGTTCTTCGGGATTGGCCGGTGGGTGTTACATTTTGTGGTATCAGAGCATAGGTTTAGACGATTCTAGGAGATATGATTTGGTATGAGAGTTTATCCGCTTTGGAGTAATGATATAAGTGATTTAAGTTAAATACATGCCATATTAGTCTATTGTGGGAATTTCTCTCTGATGCGAATCCGCTGGTCTTTATAGGTATTTAGTGATGTCTCAGCACTTGCCAGATGAGGAGGTGGACAGTTATGCCCCTCCAGAGGGTGCTATGTTAGAGGGCGGTAGGCCAGCCAGTGGTGTTGCTGGTGGCATTTTGGGTTCTGATGCAGAGCGCGCCTCAACTGTAGGGCAGGCTACTGCGGGTCCTGCGGGGCCTAATCAGGGTGATTTGGTACAGCAGTTGGTAGCTGCATTGAGGCAGGCTGCGGGAGCTGTTCCCCAGGCTCCAGTCGCACCAGCCCCTGTTCCAGTTCATACCCCGGTAGAGTGACTGAGGAAGTATCGTGTTGAGGATTTTATGGGTCGGAGAGATGATGATCCTTCTGTAGCAGAATTTTGGCTCCAAGCTACAGAGAGGGTTTTGGACCAGATGCAGTGTACTCCTACAGATAGATTGATTTGTGCTGTTTCCTTACTAAAGGAAGAGGCTTACCTATGGTGGGAGTCTATGGTGAAGACAGCGAGAGTTGAGGATGTTACTTGGGATTTCTTTCTCTCTGCTTTTCGGGAGAAATATGTAGGGGAGTTATACACGGATCAGAGGATAGCAGAGTTCCTTGAGCTTAGGCAGGGACGGATGACTGTCTCCGAGTATGAGCGGGAGTTTCTGCGATTGAGTAGGTATGCTTCTAAGTTGGTCCCTACTGAGGCAGATCGGTGTAAGCGGTTTCGGAAGGGGTTACTGGATGAGTATAGGATGCACTTGACATCCCAGCCCCACACTACATTAGCTGGTTTGGTGAAGGCTGCTCCAGAATGAGAGACAGGCCAGAGGTCAGAGGATCCAGCAGAGCAGTCAGTATAAGAGATTTCAGAGTGCTACGTCTGGACAGACTTCAGGGGTCCAGTCTAGTAGCAAGAGATTTAGAGGCAGACCGCAGATGGGGGCCAGATCGGGCCAGACAGTTGGTCGGGGTATAGTTCCGAGATCAGCTCCTCCGGTTTCATCTGTTGCTAGTGGTGGAGGTGCTGCATGGTCAGGTCTACCAATTTGCAGTCAGTGTGGCAGGAGACATATTGGGGTGTGTTGGAGAGCTACGCGAGCTTGCTATAGATGTGGATCCACTGAGCATATAATTAGGGATTGTCCTATGACTGTGACTCATCCAGCTCACCAGGTTGGGAGGCCAGCTCCCTATGTTCAGAGAGGCAGAGGTAGAGGCCGTAGTGAGAGATATGGTACTAGGAGTGAGAGACCCGCGTCTGAGACTGTGGAGAGACCAGAGGCTAGAGCATAGGCGAGAGCTTATGCCATCAGGACCAGGGAGAAGCGGGATGCGCCGGACGTCATTGCAGGTACCTTCTCTATCTTTGACACTTTTGTACTTGCTTTGATTGATCCGGGCTCCACGCATTCATACATATGCACACATGTGGGTAGACTGGGTAGTATGCATGCTGATACATTAGAGCACAACGTTGAGGTTACTAGCCCTTTGGGTCAGAGTGTAGTAGTTGATCGGGTGTATAGAGATTGCCCTGTAGTCATTTATGGGTATGTATTTTCGGGTGATTTGATAGAGTTGCCTTTTTGGGAGTATGATGTGATATTGGGTATGGATTGGTTGTCTAGACATGGGGTCATTGTTGATTGTAGACGTAAGAGGATTACGCTTCAGACTCCATCTGAAGAGGAGATTGTAGTTGTGGGGGAGAGGTCGGATTACCTCTCTAACGTTATTTCTGCTTCTACTGCGAGAAGACTGATCCAGCATGGTTGTGAGGCCTACTTAGCCTGTGTACTTGCTCCAGAGTCAGAGTCTCCTAGTGTCCATGATATACCCACAGTATGTGATTTTCCGGATGTGTTTCCAGAGGAGTTGCCTGGTTTACCTCCTGAGAGAGAGGTTGAGTTTAGTATTGAGGTTATGCCTGGTACTGCACCGATATCCATTGCTCCGTATCGGATGGCGCCTACTGAGTTGAAAGAGTTAAAGATACAAATTCAGGAGTTGCTTGATAAGGGTTTTATTCGTCCTAGTGTATCTCCATGGGGTGCTCCAGTATTGTTCGTAAAGAAGAAGGATGGCTCACTTAGATTGTGTATTGATTACAGACAACTTAACAAAGTTACTGTGAAGAATCGGTATCCATTACCTCGGATAGATGATTTGTTTGATCAGTTGAGAGGAGCTAGTGTATTCTCGAAGATAGATCTGAGATCAGGCTATCATCAGCTAAGGGTGAAGGGATCAGATGTACCTAAAACTGCTTTCAGGACACGCTACGGTCACTATGAGTTTTTAGTGATGCCATTTGGGTTGACTAATGCTCCAGCAGTGTTTATGGACCTGATGAACCAGATCTTCCATCCTTATTTGGATCAGTTCGTGGTGGTTTTTATTGATGATATTTTGGTGTACTCTCCGACTAGAGAGGATCATGATCATCACCTACGAATAGTTCTGCAGACTTTGAGAGACCGACAGTTGTATGCCAAGCTCAGTAAGTGTGAATTTTGGTTGACTGAGATTGCTTTTTTAGGGCATGTTGTTTCTGCAGAGGGTATTCGGGTGGACCCGAAGAAGATTGAGGCAGTGCTAGATTGGAAGCCTCCTACGAATGTCACAGAGATTCGCAGTTTCTTAGGTTTGGCTGGATATTACAGGAGGTTTGTCAAGGGGTTTTCTCTTATTGCAGCCCCTTTGACTAGACTTCTCCATAAGGATGTCCGTTTTGAGTGGACTGATAGATGCTAGAGTAGCTTTGAGAAGCTTAAGGCGATGCTTACTGAGGCTCCAGTTTTGACACAGCCAGCTCCAGGCAGACCATATGATGTTTATAGTGATGCTTCGCATAATGGTCTGGGTTGTGTGCTTATGCAGGAGGGCAAGGTGATTGCTTATGCTTCCCGGCAGCTGAAGCCACATGAGAAGAACTACCCTACCCATGATTTGGAGTTAGTAGCTATTGTGTTTGCCTTGAAGATTTGGAGACATTACTTATATGGTGAGATTTGGAGTTAGCAGCTATTGTGTTTGCCTTGAAGATTTGGAGACATTACTTATATGGTGAGAAATGCCACTTGTATACGGATCATAAGAGCCTTAAGTATTTGCTTACACAAAGAGAGCTTAACCTGAGGCAGCGCAGATGGTTAGAGCTACTTAAGGACTATGAGTTCACTATTGATTACCACCCGGGTAGAGCTAATGTAGTGGCAGATGCACTCAGTAGAAAGGCATTAGTTGCTCTTCGTGCTATGAATGCACACTTATCTGTGACTAGAGATGGTGCTCTTGTAGCAGAGCTTATGGTGAAACCTAGCCTACAGCAGCAGATTAGAGATGCACAGCAGGGTGATGAGACTATTGCCTTGTGGAAAGGCCTAGTCAGAGAGGGTAAGAAGAAGGGATTTGAGATTAGAGAGGACTGCTTGTATTTTGGGGATCGAATTTGTGTGCCTAAAATTTCAGAGTTGAGGAAGAGTATCTTAAAGGAAGCTCATAGTAGTCCCTATGCTATGCATCCTGGCAGTAATAAGATGTATCATGATTTGAAATCACACTATTGGTGGCCGGCGATGAAGAGGGATATCACAGATTATGTGTCGAGGTGTTTGACATGCCAGCAAGTGAAAGCAGAGCATCAGTTTCCTTCTGGTTTGTAACACCCTACTTCTATTCCAGAGTGGAAATGGGATAGGATTACCATGGATTTTGTGATTGGGTTGCCTCCTACACCTAGAAAGAAAGATGCTGTATGGGTAATAGTTGATAGACTAACTAAGTCGGCACACTTTCTTCCTGTTAGGACTGACTTCACCATGGAGCAGTATGCAGAGCTTTATATAGATGAGATAGTGAGATTACATGGGGTTCCTTCTTCCATCATTTCAGATAGAGATCCGAGATTTACTTCTAGATTTTGGAAGAAGCTACATGAGGCCTTGGGTACTAAGCTGAATTTCAGCACAGCTTTTCATCCTCAGACTGATGGTCAGTCAGAGCGGGTTATTCAGATTTTGGAGGATATGTTAAGAGCTTGTGCTATTGAGTTTGAGGGCAGTTGGGAGAAGTACATTCGACTTGTAGAATTTGCTTACAATAATAGTTATCAGTCGAGTATTCAGATGGCCCCTTTTGAAGCATTATATGGCAGGAGATGTAGGACTCCACTATGTTGGTCAGAATTGAGTGAGGGCAAGATTATAGGTCCAGATTTGATTCGAGACACAGAGGATAAGGTCAGAATTATCAGAGATAGATTGAAAGCAGCTTCAGATCGTCAGAAGTCCTATGCAGACTTGAAGAGGAGGGATATAGAGTATGCAGTGGGTGATAAGGTTTTCCTTAAGGTATCTCCGTGGAAAAAGATATTGAGATTTGGAAGAAAGGGTAAGCTTAGTCCTAGGTTCATTGGTCCATATGAGATCATTGAGCGTGTGGGTCCATTAGCTTATAGACTAGCTTTACCACCAGACCTGGATAGGATACATAATGTTTTCCACGTGTCTATGTTGAGGAGGTATCGGTCCGACCCATCACATGTGATACCAGTTGATTCTGTTACCATAGAGCCAGATTTGACTTATGAGGAAGAACCAGTGAGGATACTTGCGAGGGAAATCAAGGAACTAAGGAATAAGAGAATTCCTTTGGTAAAGGTCCTTTGGAGAAACCATAAGACCGAGGAAGCTACATGGGAAAGTGAAGATATTATGAGACAACAGCATCCTCAGTTATTTACACCAGGTAAATACGAGGACGAATTTCTTTTCCAGGGGGGGGGGGGAGAACTGTAACAGACTGATTTTTTCTTTTAGTGTCGGTAATAGTGATTTACCGGTCTGTGAATAGTACCATCGGTCCGGGACTTGGTATTATTTTAGTCCGGAAAAATTACTATGCATAGTTAATATTTTATTTACTATTTTTGGAGCATGTTTGCATGATTTAGGTGGGTAGAAAATATTTAATGAATATTTTTGGAAAGTTTATGTATTAAATGCATAATATTTCTAGTGTGGTATATTAAGAAATAAATGAGGAATTATTTTAGTGGAGTTCATTTAATTAATTGGTGGAGTTAAATAAGAAGTAGAAGAGATTTATTTGAGGAATATTTAGAGCCATTGGATGAGATTACTTAGGACTTGATCTTAGCCACACATTTGACATGAAATTTGGAAGTCAAATTTGACTTTGGCACTTAAAGTAACACCACAACACTTTTTGTTTTCTTCTCTTCTCTTCTCCACGCCATTTCCATCTTCTTCCTTCTTCTTTCATTTTCTTCATTTTCTTACCTCCAAATTTACCACCAAACTAGCTAATTAAACCATAGATTAGTACTTAATCCTTAAGAATTAAGAAGTAGAAGTTGAGTTTGGTGATTAAAAGCAAAGAGAAGTGAAGTTACCATTGAAGCAAGTAAGTTGTGGTTTTTGAGTTTTGTGAATTGTTAAGTAGAATTCATGGTTTAGACATGTTATTGATGCATTAAATCATGCTCCAACTATTTCTTTTGTCAAGTTTTGCTTGTAATGTTGATTTTTCATGCTTTGAAGAGGTTGGAGAACCATCCTCAAAGGGTAAAGAGAAAGCCAAGGAGTAAGGCTTTCCAAGCTTTTTCAAGCTTGTTAATAAGGTTAGTGCAATCATAATTTCACTTGTTTAAGTTGTTTTTACATGGTTAGGGTTTTGAATATATTTTGGGAACTTTGTATGTTTTGTTGAAATTGCTGAATTTTAATGTGAGATGTGTTCTGCCGTGGGATTGGAACTCATTTTTGACCCCTTTATACTTCCCATTTGTTTCTGACTTCTTCATGAAAGTTGTATCTCTATTTCTCAGCTTTCCAAAACATATTCTTATGTCTAATTCCAATACTTGTAGCTCAACTTATGATTTAAATACCAAAACTGGTTCTGTTATGATGTCTTAACTGTCTATCCGAAATGATTGTCCATTTTGACCACTCAAATGGCACAATAACGTTTTATGTTCTTCATAAAAGTTATAGATTTACTTCTTATCTTTCCAACCCATCCTCTTGTGTCCAAATTGGATATACATAGCTCAACTTATGGCTGAAACACCCAAACTGACTCTGTTGTGTCGGGCCACATGCATTACTAAATTGAGTGCCCATTTTGACCACTATAATGACAAGATTAGGTTCTAAGTTCTTCATAAAAGTTGTTTCCCTGTGTCTTTAGAATTCTCTCGTTCTGGATTGGTTTCATTTGAGTGTTTGGTGAAGTAGGAATTCAAGAAACATTGGACTTGGTTCTGCTGAATCAGGTCTGATCTATTGGTCTGTGTTCTGAGCTTTTGTTTGCTATCTTACTGTGTGATCTGGGCTGTGGTCCCTTCTGAACATTTGTATAATTTTGTCTTAGCTTTCTAATGAACCTGATTTCATTCAATTTGGAGACCCATAAGTCAACGTATGTGTTAAAAACCCTGCAAAGGTCAAGTTTATGAAAATGCTGAAAAGTTCTTGATTTATGCACTTTTATACTATCTTAAGTATATATACATCTATAGTGTTTTGAGTAACAATTTTGAACTGATGAGTACTAAATGAAGAGGTTTTGACTAAGAATTATTGCTTTTGTGAAAGAATGATTTTGATTTGGGCTCTACTATGCATGATTGAGACGTGGTATGATGAGATGGATTTTCTTATTGTGAAGCTATGATCATATGCTAGGGTTATCAGCCCTTATAAATAGGTGGACGTGCTTATTTGTGTGATGGGGTGGTGCTTTCATAGGCCACGGTGGTGCTTTCATAGGCCACGATTGTGTGATGGGGGTGGTGCTTTCATAGGCCACGGTGGTGCTTTCATAGGCCACGAGTATGTGATGGGGGTGGCGCTAACATAGGCCACGATCAAATCTGCTTATGTTCATTCTGCATGAGTATGAGCCTTAACGAAAAATGAAATTTTATTGTTGCTATAAAAGAATGAAGACATATTTGTATTTATAATCTTCTCATTGCTTTCAAAGTATTTGAATTAAATGAATGCGATTTCGGTATTTATATAGTTGAGTAATTTCAGATTTGACTTGGCTTTTCTATTTAATTTAATTGTTGGTTATTTAGCACCACTGAGTCTTCCACTCAGCGCGTTGATTTTTATCACGCGCAGGTTAGGAGCGGAGGGTGTTCTTCAAGACCAGAGGACAAGCATCAGAGTAGAGATCACATT
This sequence comes from Jatropha curcas, assembly GCF_041381405.1. NCBI lineage: Eukaryota > Viridiplantae > Streptophyta > Magnoliopsida > Malpighiales > Euphorbiaceae > Jatropha > Jatropha curcas. The sequence goes on along the minus strand of NC_143152.1, from coordinate 20,798,761 downwards.
TTGGGTAGGATATTTTGTAAATGGTGATTTTTGGCATGTATATAAAGATTGTATTATGGAGGTTGTATATAATAAGTTTATAATGTATTAAGAGTTATGATTATTGAAACATCTTATTATATTTTTGGTGTATGATGATTATATATTCCTTGAAAGGAATGTGTTTAGACTATGATGCGTATGTTGATGTATATTTAGAAGTGCTTGTGGTATGTTATGTTGAATTAGAGTTTTGGGGTTTGGAGAAAATTGGAAGTGTGTATATTTTCTTTGTGTGGCAAGTTAATTTTTAGGGGAAACTCTTGCGAAATTTTCGTAGAAATTTCCTTAAATATTATTTTCGTTAACAAAAAAAAAAAAAAAACAAAACAAAATGTTAATTACTTGCCTCCTTATGAAAATTTAACCACTTCTAATTTGTGATCTAGCTTTAATAAGTGACATAAGACGGTGCTCTGGCACCGATTGTGGCATCCGCCGTCTGGTTCTTCGGGATTGGCCGGTGGGTGTTACAGAGGTTGTTGGGTTGATTGCTAAATTACCCAACCCACAATAAATCCTAATCCTTTTAAGGTGTAATGAGTATGCCCCTCTTGTTTAACCCACACAAAACTCTTTATTATGCGTGTGGTTACATATATTGCTAGTATAGTGTGGAAAGACCCTTTATGTTAAGCTACCTTAACCCTATTCCTGCAATGAAATTAGACCCATGACCTTTAGGATGTATATACCATAATAAAAATATGTGATTGTCATGAAAATTGCTTTTCCCATGCACCCATCATGCAAATCACTTACATGCATACACCCTTGGGACCAAGAGTCTAGATAACCTTAATTGGATTAGAATCTAGAATCTTTTGTTGAATACCCTACACATCAATTTTCCCTAACCTCTTAAACATTAAAGCCCTAGTAATCAGTGACGGAGTTAGGAATTTTTTCTTGTGGAGGGAGGCAAAAATATTTTTATCATTTTATTCGACGAATTATTTATAAATGCAGTTCATTATTTATAACCATTGCATAAGTAAAGATAAATAATTTACATAAATTTTCATAAACAAAACTTCTGAAAACTATATCATAAAAATTATTTGAAATTACTTGAATTAACATCCTTTTTATTATTATACATAAATTTTGCTCAGTGTTCTTTCATAAAGCTAAATCATTTATATTGAATCAACACTAAACTTTATTGCAATTTCTTTTTTGATGTAAATAGTCAAGCAATCATTTAAGAAATTATCTTCCATTTTGTTGCGAAGTTTGGTCTTCATTGTCTTCATTATTGAAATTGCTCGTTCTGTAGTAGTTGTTATTGGTAAAGGAAAAGTAAGAACAAGCCTGATCAATCTATCAATGAGAGAATCAATCAAATATTTTCTAGTTGTCATAAGCCCCTGACACATCTCTTGAAGACTATCTAATTTTTACAATTCAATATGATTTGGAGCATCAAGTTTAAAGTATTCAAGTTATATCCTTAAATATATCAATTCTAGCTCTGTGAAATCATTAGGATAGAACTTTTGTGCAAGCTTGCAAATATCATCAATGTTAAAAGCCTTATCTAGGTTCTAAAGCACAACTGAGAACAATTAACTCTATTGTGTGATCATTGAACCTATTATTCAATTCTTGCAACTAATAATCAATTACAGCAATAAACATATCAACTCGATAATAATATTCAATATTAATCTGATCGTGTTGGTTTCAAGATCGACCACGCCTTGCAATATATGAAGCATTGAAATCCAAGTTATCAATTTGATGTTTCTCACAGAATATTTTTACTTTTTCAAAAAAAGTTTCCAGCCTGAATCTCTTAAATTCTTGATTAATATTTTTGTACTTGAGACAAGTTGCATAACATTCAAAATATCCTTAGATTGGCGTTGCAAAGCTTAATAAAGAATTCAACTAATTTTCACAAGTTCTTTCATGAGATGTAAAATGAAGGTAAAGTCAAAAGATAATAATTGCTTTAGAGCAAAATCTGCATCTCCTCGTGAGAATATGAAACTCCTTAATAAACTAGAAATGGACTCTAAATGAGAACCCAAATGAGTATCTCTTTCATGCTTTAAAGTGCCAACTTGATTAAGCCCCATTCTTGATTCAATCTCATTATCAATCCCTTCAATTAGTTCTGCATCTTGAGCCTCCTTCAATTCACCATGTCTTCTACTTGGAGAAGAATTGATGAACTGGAGCAACTTCTCGAGATGTTGTTACCAAAGCAAGTTATAGTCGATGGGCTAAACAATGAATATAGAAAGCATAAGGGCATTCATTACAAATTAAAGCTTATAAGTCATTCCATTCACCTTTCATGTTACTAGCTCCATCATATCATTGTCCATAAATATTATGAATAGCCAAATTATGTCGACTAAGAACAGAAGAAATCTCCCTTTTTAAAGAGTTGTAGCATAGTATCACGTATATGAACAAGACTAAAGAATATTTCGCGTAATCCATTTTTATCTAGTAATTGTCAAACAAAAGTCATTTATTCTCTTTTGGACTGATAACGAGATTCATCAACAATCATGCAACGTTTTGCATCATTCATTAGCACTTTATTTTGAACAACAGTCGCAACCTTTTCAATTTAAAAAATAAAATAATAGCATATTAAAAGATGTGAATTATATTTATTCAAAAAGAAAATCTAATTTGAAATTGAAAGTATAATAAGAATCCAGATCTTTTCATTGCAAGAAGCTAGAAGCTTTACAGGTTCGAGAAGATTTCCACGATTAAGAGGATCTAAACTTTCATCGCGTCCTTGAAATGCACAAGCTTGAAATATAAGCCATCGAACAACATTAATAGAAATTTGAAGCCTTAGTCGATTAATAGCAATTTGATCAGAGATTTGCTTCTCAATAAAATTTTCAATATGTTGATGCACATTCATCAAATTATTGCATGCTCTAATGACATCCCTATGAAAAGAGTCAACATTTTTTCCCACATGTCGAAGAAAAGCAAAATTCGCTCCTCTAACCTTTTTTCAGTTTTTGAAACCTCTAATAAGAAACTTATTTGAATAAGATTGTTCATATGGCTCACTAAATAGATAAAAAAGTAAGTAAAAAGTAGCATCACTAGATGGAGAATACTCAAACCAAGATGGAAACAAATCATAAAGTAGCACAAAAATGACGAAGATTTTTTGTTGAAACTCGATGTTGGATACTTTTCAAGTCTATACTGATAAGGACCAACTTTGATATATGCTTGACGAATTTCATCTTGTTGATTTATTGGATATTTCCATATTGGTGGACCCTTTCCAAGATCACGCTCTAAGGAAGAAATATTAGTTTGTTTAAGTTCCATCCTTTGAACCTTATGAGGACGACTAGAAATTGATACTTCAGGTTCAAGTTCCACTATTTGACCCTTATGAGAAGGATCAGGAATTGATACTTTAGGTGTTGGCTCAAGGGTCAAATATTTATCTCGAGATTTTGATAATTAAAACAAAACAAATAAATATAAATTATGTTATTTGTGCTAATAATATTTTATGCAGATTTTATATGGGAAGTAATAAATAAACAAGACAAGTCCTACAATTTCAAGGATCATGAAGACTATTGAAGACCTTAATGGTTAGATTTTTCGGATTTATTGTAGAATAGAGAGAACATCCATTTATAAGCACAAAATTAATTTCTTCTCTCTTTATCAAAAGGATTTTCGAAAACATTTCCTTAAAAAAAATTAAAAGCTTTTTCGTTCCTTAATTCTTTTACCTAAAATGGAGAAGATATTTTCTCAATCATTTTTGGTAATAAATATCTTAGAAAATGCTTATTTTAGTTTTCCGAAAATCATTTTCATAAAGGTTCAAAATTTATTCACTTACCTAAATTAAAGAGACGTTGTCTCAAACAATTTTGGTAATAGAATAAATCGAATAAAATCTTTATGTGTTCATTCTCAGAAACAAATCTTTTAAAGAAATCCAAAATCTTGATTTTATCTTCTTACCTAAATGAATGAGATTTTATCTCAATCATTTTTGATAAATAAATATTTCGAAGAAGATTTTCAAATCCTTATTCTCGAAAATTTTGTTCTTAAAGGAAAGTTAGATTTTCTCTTATTCTCTTACCAAAAAGATAGAATATTGACTCAAAAGAATTTTTGGTAACAAAGATCTCCGTATATTCTAAATATGGAAAGTCAATATTTTAATTTGAAAAAGAGATTTTACTTTCTAAATACGGGATGCTTATCCCTCTCTATAAAAGGCGTCTTCTCTTTAAAAGACGTGGGAGAAAAGAGTTTTTAAGAGTGTTCATCCATTGATCATATTTTTTATCTCTCGAAACTTATTCTCAACCCCCTTTATTTCTTTTCATCTTAATACTTTTCGTTTTATCTTTAAATATCCTTTGGAGAGAATATGAAATGTTTAGTATGAGGGAAGGAGAGACTATTGCTGAATTAAATTCTATATTCACCAATATAGTAAATCCTTTGAGAACTCTTGGAAAGGAAATTTCAGAAGATGAGCTTGTTAAGAAAATCCTTAGAATTCTACGTAAAAAATGGGATTCTATAGGAACTGTTATGAATGACAAAGAGATTCCAGTACTTATGATTATCTTATAGGAGCTCTTATTTTAGAAGAAATGAAATCTTTGTTTTACTGTGGAAGATAAGAAAAAGAAAGGATTGGCTTTGAAAGTAGTTTTCAGTGAAGAAAGTTCTTCTGATCTTGATAGTGATGATTTAGCACTTGTTGCTAAGAGATTTAAAAAGTTCTATAAAAAGAGTGGAAGGCCATAAAAAAAGTTTATTAAAAAGAACTTTCCACCTAAAAATAGCAACTTGCCTAAGAAAGAACCTTCTGAAGTGGTTTGTTATGAATGCAAAAGCCTGAACATATCAAGCCTAACTGTCCTAAACTGAAAAAGAAGTCAAAGAAAGAAAAGCTGAAGCAGGCATTCGTAGTCGCTTGGAGTGATTCAGATGATTCTAATTCTGCAAGACAAAGTGACCAAGAAGCAACTGCAAATATTTGTCTGATGGCCACTATCAATTCTGACTCCAAGGAAATCAGCACTCTGAATTCAACACAGAAAGTTGATGAAACAGATGCAACGGTCCAAAAGCGTGAAGAAAGCAATGTATGTATTTCTGAACCTAAATCAGAAAATGATCTTTTAGATACTTATAATAACCTTCGCAATGAATTTAAAAAGCTTGTTAGAAAGCATAAAGTTCTCAAGAAAGATTTCAGGAAGTTAAAAACTGAATCTAATCATTTAAAAGATGCTTTTTATTAAGAAGTTACATGTAAAGATCTTATAATAGAGATCAAAGATCTTAAGAATTGCAATAATAGATTTTTTGAAAATCTGAAACACTTTCAAGAAAAATATAAGAATCTCAATTCTGAAAATGAATCTTTAAAAACTGAGATTAGAATTCTAAAATCAATTTCAGAATCATTTTCTAAAGAAAAGACAAGTTCTGGCTATGATGGCATTTCTAAACAGAATTATGTTTCTAATAAGAAAAATGTTGTTTCTGTTGATAATTATAGTTGGTTATGGCATAGAAGACTTGGACATGCAAGCATGCAGCTTATTTCTAAACTGTCTAAAACAGATTTGGTTCGAGGTTGCCAAAGTTGAAATTTGAAAAAGGTCACATTTGTGATGCTTGTCAATTGGGCAAACGAACCAAAACATCTTTCAAATCTAAGGGCAGATTTCTACTTCTAGACCTTTAGAATTACTATACCTTGATTTATTCAGACCTATTACTCCTTCTAGTCTTAGAGGAAAATTCTATGCATTTGTTATTATTGATGACTATTCAAGATTCACCTGGACACTCTTCCTTAGAAATAAGGATGAGTCATATGAAATGTTTGTTCATCTTTGTAAGAGAATGCAAAATGAGAAATGATACAATATCTCTGCAATTAGAAGTGATCATGGAGGAGAATTTGAAAATCAGAAATTCGATGCTTTTTGCAATGAATCAGGAATCTTTCATAATGGAGTAGTGGAACGCAAGAATAGAACACTTTAAGAAATGGCTAGAACCATGCTAAGTGATTCTAAATTACCAAAGTATTTCTGGGCAGAAGCCGTTAACACTACTTGTTATATTCTAAACAGGGCTTTGATTCTAATCAAGAAAAGCATAATGAATAATCAGAACAACTAGAACAGCCAGAAAGTGAGTAGAATGTTGATAATCAGGCTGAACCAGAAGATGAACATGAAGATCAAAACGCAACTGAAAGTCAAATGCTAGAAACAGAAAATGAAGATTCTCAATTACCAAAAGAATGGCGATTTCACAAGTATCATCCACAAGAGGACATCATAGATAATCCTTCAGAAAGGATGATGACTAGAGCTTAATATAAGAGATATTTTGGTAATGTTGCTTTCGTTTCTCAATTAGAACCTAAAAATTTAGAAGAAGCTCAAAATGATGAGAGTTGGATTCTTGCTATGCAAGAAGAGCTAAATCAATTTGAGATATACCAAGTTTGGAAACTTGTTTCTAGACCTAAAAACCATTATGTTATTGGAACAAAATGGGTGTTTAGAAATAAGCTTGATGAACAAGGTAATGTTGTGAGAAACAAAGCAAGGTTAGTGGCTCAAGGGTACAACCAAGAGGAAGGTATCGATTTTGATGAGACCTTTGCTCTAGCTGCAAGACTTGAGGCCATTAGAATGGTTTGTGCATTTCAAGTTTTAAAAACTTCATGTAGTATCAAATGGATATGAAAAGTGCTTTTCTAAATGGTTTTCTAAATGAAGAAGTATATGTAGAACAACCTCCTGGTTTTGAAGTATATGATAAACCAAATCATGTTTACAAACTTACTAAAGCTCTTTATGGTTTGAAACAAGCTCCTAAAGCTTGGTATGAAAGATTAAGTAAGTTTTTATTAGAAAATGGTTTTTCTAGAGGAAAGGTTGATACAAAACTATTTATCAAAAATAAAGTACATGATATTTTAGTGGTACAAATCTATGTTGATGACATAATCTTTGGTTCTACTAATGACCTTCTTTGTAAGGAATTTTCTAAGATTATACAGGGTGAGTTCGAAATGAGCATGATGGGAGAATTAAACTTCTTCTTTGGATTTCAAATCAAACAATGTGAAAATGGAATTTTCATAAACCAAGGAAAGTATACTAAGGAATTGCTGAAACGGTTCAAGATGGAAAATGCCAAGGTATTTAGTACACCAATGAGTCCATCCTCAAAATTAGAAAAAGATGAAAAAGGTAAGGATGTGGACATCAAATTGTTTAGAAGTATGATTGGTTCTTTACTATATCTAACGGCAAGCAGACTTGGCATAAACTTTAGTGTTTGTTTATGTGCTAGATTTCAGTCGTGTCCCAAAGAATCTCATTTAATTGATGTAAAAAGAATTCTAAGATATCTTTGTGGAACTTCTAATCTGGGTCTGTGGTATTCTAAAGGCGATACATTTGATCTTGTTGGGTATAGTGATTCTAATTTTGCAGGAAGCAGAATAGATAGAAAAAGCAAGTCTGGAACTTGCCAGTTTCTAGGTAGTGCCCTTGTATCATGGTTTAGCAAGAAACAGACATTTATTGCTCTTTCTACTGCAAAAGCGGAATATATTACTGCTGGAAGCTGTGTTGCATAAGTTCTATGGATTAAGCAACAGTTAGCAGACTACGGTCTGAAATTAGAAACAGTATCAATCAAGTGTGACAACATAAATGCCATTAATTTATCCAAATATCCAGTCCAGCATTCTAGAACCAAGCACATAGAACTCAGACATCACTTTATACGTGATCATGTTCAAAAAGTGGATATAGTGATTGAGTTCATTCCAACAGAAAAGCAATTAGCAGATATCTTTACAAAACCATTGAATGAAAGCCAATTTTGATTAATTAGAAGGGAGCTCGGTATGTTAGTTCTAAACTCTTAACTTTAGAACTCTGTAAGTATGTTCAAAACTGTTTTCTATATTTGAAATTAAAAGATTTGCTCTTTGTTATGTTTTTAGTATTCTGTGGGATTCTAAAAATATTTCTATCTAAAAGAAATGCATATTGCTCTGATATGACTTTCTAATGTCATTATCAGGTTCTATCTTTAGACAAAATTCAAAAAGTCAATTTATTTTTTGTGTGTTTGTTTTACCTTGTTTTTATGTCTTTGCTTTATTTAAGTTTTGGCGTTATTATTTTTTTAAAATTCTTTAAGTCTGTTTGAATTTCCCTAAATTTATTTTTTTTATTTTATTCTGTCTTGTTAATTTTTTTTTAAGTGTTTCCCTCTTTCCTAAAGATTATTTCTAAACTTAATCGTATTTGCTTCTCTATTAAAAACTGCTCTTTCTTCTCTCTTGCCCTCTTGCAACAAAACCCTAAAACACTTTTTGCTTCAAAACCCTAACAATGGCTTGATCGAGTTCTACCTCTTCCTCCTCAGACTCTCTGATAGAACAAGAACTTCAACTCCTCAAAAGATTATCAAAGAAGTATGAACAGAAGGAGTCGAAATGGAAGAAATCTGTTGAGGAACCAAAGAAAGAAAAAGCAAAAACAGAAAAATCAAAGAAACAGGCCGCTAGTTCTCGCGCCAAAGGTAAATCTGTTCTTTCTCCATACCCTCTTATACGTTCTCATGTAATAGACTGGAAGTTCTTTGGGAAGGACGAGTTCAACTTCAAGGAACTCTTTGCGTTCCAAGGATGGATAGATTTTTTATCCTTGAACAGACTGTGTTATGAGACTGTGGTTAAGGAGTTTTACGTTCTCTTATAGAATCAATTTCTATAAAAATTGAAGGAGAAATCAAAGCGTTGTCTTACGCTAACTTGAGCAAGATCTTTAATATACCAAACACTGGGTCTAGAGTAATGAAAATCAAAGATATTTTTAGGGCTAGCGGATACAAAAAGGAAGAATTTGTTAAAAAAATTGTGAAGAAAGGTTCTGCAGATAAACAGGGTGTTATTGAATGTTCAAACTTAATAGACAGTATGAAGTGGTTGTATAAATTGATTGTGCACTACATTTACCCAAAGAGTGCTTTGCTCACTTATGTGAATCAGGTTGAGATGTGTATAATGTGGCATATAATTGAGAAGAAACCCTTCAATCTTTGTCACACCATCTTTGATAAAATGTAAAATAACCCTAAGAAACTACCCTATGGCATGGTGCTCACCCCTGTGTTTGAATTTTTGGAAGTAAAGTTAAATGAAAGTGAGGGTCACAATGTTTCAAAGCTAGACAGTGGGTCTTTGAAACTGAAAAATGAAGAAGGAGATGAAGAAAAAGAAAAAGGAATTGAAGAAGAAAAAGAAAAAGGAATTGAAGAAGAAAAAGAAAAGAAAGAAAGAGAAGAAAAAGAAGAAGAAGCTGAGAAAAAGAAAAGAAGAGAAGAAAAAGGGAAAGTTAAGTTGGAGGAAGCAGAGAAGAAAGAAAAGGAAGAGAAATTGGAAGAAGAAGAGAAGGAAGAAACAGAGGAAGAAAAGGAGACGGTAGCTAGAATTCAAATAGAATCAGAAAAGGAAATAGAAGAAGAAAAAGAAAAAGTGGAAGTTAAGACTGAAGAGAAAAAGGATTCTGAAAAGATTAAGAAAGAAGAGACAGTAGAGATTGAGGAAGCCAGTGATGCTGAAATAGAAAAATTAGAATTGAGTGAAGAAGAAAAAGAAACCGAGGTTAAGGATGAGAGAGAATCTGAACGTCTGTCAGCACAAAGGAGTAGAGAAGCTAGGTTGGGCAAAATGGAAAAAGAGCTTATAGAAGAACACAATAAGGAGCTTGATGAGGCAATAAAATAAAGCAAGCCTGTAATTGAGCATAATCATTCCCTCATTGAATCCTTAGAAAAGATGAAATACAATAATGAAAGAAGGCTAGCTACTCTGAAAGTCAAGGGAACACCCTACACTCCTGCCTCAGAAAAGCCAAAGAGAGTAAAGCACACTGCTAGCAAGCACAGAGTTCATGGAAGAAAGCCTCCACTACACCCTTCTTCTAAGCGTCCATAAAGTTCTACTGAAACCGCTCCTGCTCAAAATCTCAGAAGTTCTAAGAGACTTAGAACTGACTCCAAACCCCTCTGATATTCTTTACTTGGTTTGTCTATGTTTTGTGAACAATTTCTTTTTTGTGTGTCTTTGTAGGTTGTGTTATTTAAATTCTGTTTAAATTCTGTTTTTTGCTGTTTGTTATGTTTATTATTTACTTGTCTTTGCTCTGATGTTTACTAATCCTCTTGTATGATGACAAAAAGGGAGAGAACACAGGATATTTTGATGGTTAAGCACTCTGCTAATATTTGGTAACTTTAGTACTTACATTTTATTGCTTATTATTTGATGGTTAAATACTCTGCTAATATGTGGTAACTTCAGTACTTACATCTTATTGCTTATTATTTTCTAATCTGTGTTATTTTGTTTATTTCCATATAAACAGAAAATAAAATATGAGCTATATGTTTTACATGATGAAATTGATTAGTTAGTTTTTAGAACCTACATTCTTGTTCTAACGTATGCTCTGTAGATTAGACTTAAGATTTTGGTTCTAATGTCAGTTTCTATTCTTTTCTTATTGCTCTGATCATATGCTCTGATTATTAAAACTTAGAATTTCTTTTCTATTTGTATTTTCTAATATCAGTTTCTAAACTATTTTCTGTTATAAATCCTTATAAATCTTTTATTGCACTTACTCAGGGGGAGCTCTATACATGTTCTGAACTTGCTTCATGATAGAACATATGTCATGTTTAGAACTTATATTTTATTGACATGCATAAATTTAGAGGGAACACATATTTTTATGTGTGATAAATTTATTGATTTTGTCATCATCAAAAAGGGGGAGATTGTTGGCTCAAGGGTTAAATATTTATCTCGAGATTTTGATAATTAAAACAAAACAAATAAATTTAAATTATGTTATTTGTGCTAATAATATTTTATGCAGATTATATATGAAAAGTAATAAATAAACAAGGCAAGTCTTACAATTTCAAGGATCATGAAGACTATTGAAGACCTTAGTGGTTAGATTTTTAGGATTTATTGTAGAATAGAGAGAACATCTATTTATAAGTACAAAATTAATTTCTTCTCTCTTTATCAAAAGGATTTTTGAAAAATATTTCCTTAAAAAAATTAAAAGCTTTTTCGTTCCTTAATTCTTTTATTTAAAATGGAGGAGATCTTGTCTCAATCATTTTTGGTAATAAATATCTTAGAAAAAGCTTATTTTAGTTTTTCAAAAATTATTTTCATAAAGGTTCAAAATTTATTCACTTACCTAAATTAAAGAGACTTTGTCTCAAATAATTTTGGTCCTAGAATAAATCGAATAAAATCTTTATGTGTTCAGTCTCGGAAACAAATCTTTTAAAGAAATCCAAAATCTTGATTTTATCTTTTTACCTAAATGAATGAGATTTTATCTCAATCATTTTTGGTAAATAAATATTTCGAAGAAGATTTTCAAATCCTTATTTTCGAAAATTTTGTTTTAAAGGAAAGTTAAATTTTCTCTTATTCGCTTACCAAAAAGATAGAATATTGACTCAAAAGAATTTTTGGTAACAAAGATCTCCATATCTTTTAAATATGGAAAGTCAATATTCTGATTTGAAAAAAAGATTTTAATTTCTAAATACGAGATTCTTATCCCTCTCTATAAAAGGCGTCTTCTCTTTAAAAGACGTGGGAGAAAAGAGTTTTTAAGAGTGTTCATCCATTGATCATATTTTTTATGTCTCGAAACTTATTCTTAACCCCCTTTATTTCTTTTCATCTTAATACTTTTCGTTTTATCTTTAAAAGAGAAAAGAAATTTTATAACAACTTCTTTTGAAAAACAGTTCTAATTTCTAAAACGATTTTCTAATCTTAAAAAGTGTTTTTCCTGTGCTTATATTTACATTTCTGTTTGTCTATTTAGATTCTGTAATCTTTAGTAGACAAGTTTTTATTTGATAAACTTTTGTGTAATAGCTTAGGTGAAAAGCTATTGTGAAATAGGTTATCAAGCGACCTTCTCCATGAGGGAGATTCTAATGTCTTGATTTAAGTTTCTGTTCTCTGCCAAAAATAGAAAGGGTTGAGGTTAATTAGAACCTTTAAAAAATCTAGTGGGACAAATGGTAGATCTAGGAGTTGATCTACTGCCTTGTATTGTTGGTTTGTCTCTTACCCTTGAAAACAGATAACATAGTTGAGGATCTCAAGATGAGTCTTGGAGAGTGGATGTAGGCGAGTTAGTGTCGACCCACTATAAATCACTGTGTTGATCTTTTTACTTTCTGAAGTTTCTACTGGATACTATTTTACTTGCATTTCTGTTTATATTTTAGAAATGCCAAAAAGTTGTTAATGGTTTTGATGTTCTAAACTGGAATACGCTTTGTCTTTTCTGAACATTAGAACTCTGGACTTCTGCTCAGTGAATATACCAAGTTCTAAATTGTTCTTCTATTTTCAGTATATTTCACTACTTGGGTTTCTAATCAGTTTTCTAATCTTGATTGAAGCTTTGTGAAGCAGTTCAGATTTCAATAACTGTCTCTCACATAGTCTTTTATATTTATTTAAACTTTATGAGGATGTTCTAAATATAATAGCTTGACTTCATAAAGTAGTTTTGATATTGGATAGAAATTGTGAAGCAGTTCTAATCAATAACTGTATTTTGCAAAGTCTTTCTATTTTCTGCATAAGGCCATTGCGAGGAAGTTCTAATCAATAACTTATTCTCACAAGCGCATTACTTTTCCGCTGCTATAGAATTCTGAGTTTGTTTTTAAAGTTAAATTTTTATTTTTTTAGAAAACTCAATTCACCCCCTTCTTGGGTTATGCCATATACATACGAGACCCACATTAGATTCAAGTTCCACTCTTTCTTGTGTAGATGAATCTCCTTGAGTCTCGAAGTGTTCAATGTTTTTTCTTTTGAAAAATGAATCAATAGTTTTTAATTTTCCCATGACTTCAAATAATCAAACACCTAAAAATAATATAATTATGTAAGTAAATATATATTACATATGTGATCAAAATTTTTTAATGGAAATAGTATAAATGACAAAAAAATAATTTCCATATCAGAAATTCCAATAAAAATAATTATTAATAATTTTAAATATTATATTATAATTTTAAAATTTGATCAATTTAATCACACATTATTTTTTTAAGTTGTTAAGTTTTAACCAAGTATATAACGTTTATGTATATTGTTGTGTATTTGCAGAATAGAACAAACCTAAAATTAAAAGTAAAACCAAACATAGACTAAAATTTGGAAAGAAAAACTAACAAAAAATAATAAACCTAAAATTAATGATAGAGAGAAAAGTACATTGTTTTCGTTGTTCTCTTCAAAGTTTTTCATTCTTCAATATATATATATATATATATATATATATATATATATATATAGTGGAGCCATGTCCGTTTCGGTTTAGGATTAGGAATTTGTTATAGGTCAGTGGGCTCGGCTTTTTCCTATTATAAAATGCAACTTGAAAAAAATAAGCAAAATAAAGTGTGAAGCGACAAGGCCTTCGCTCGAAAACGGGTCCGTAAACTTGAGATAGGCTCCCCAACACCACTAAGCTAACAAGGATAACAACTCTTGCACTGCATTAAATGGTTTTATCATAGTCAGGGGCCAGTAACCTAAGCATATCCTTATCCTAGACCCTAAACTTCTAAGTACCTTTTCTCTTCAAATGTGAGTATATCCCACACATGGATATATCCTACTCTTTCAAATTCAAAAGCCTTAGCTACCTAAGCCCTGCACATGTTTTTATCCTAAACCTTAGTATCTAGGTATTTCAACTTGACCCTTTTCAAGCATCCCTTACAAGGAAATTGACCTTTCAAACATCCAAAGCCTTAGAGTCTAGGCAATCATCACTTCACAAAGTCTTAAAGTTCTTAAGCAACCCCAAAAGCTTTTTGGTTACCTAAAACACATTCTTCTATACCAAGTGACCCCTACCTTTTAGGGAACCTTACTACAATACATCACCTTCCCACTTTATGTAATATATGTCCTAAATCAAACAGTGAACCTTATCTAAATGCCTCCATACCTTGGGTCCTTATACCCTAAACTTTTTAAATTCTTACCCTTTTAGTTAGGTCCCAAAATGAAAAGGGAAACACTACACTTTACCCTTTTGACAACCTCATTTAGGCCTTTACACCTTTAGGACAACCAATATGTTAAATAGAATCGCACCTATTGGATAACCACTTTTCAAAATCAGTCCTCATAGTTTGGGTAATGATTTTTTTACTGTAAATAGACCCGCACCAATTAGGTAACCACCATTCAAAATCGATTGTCACCTATTGGATGCTTTAAGGGTAACCCCAACATTGAACAAACCCTCAACTTTTGGATAAACCATATCCTGTATCTTGGGTAGCACTTATCATATATCTTAAACAACCTTTCATTAGTCTATTGACCATAGAAATCCTGAAACCTTGACCTTTTGGATGACTTTAGGAAACACCACATTATTTGAAGCCCTAGTGTCTTAGGTGCCCTCTCTCTTCAAATTCTCACCCTAACCCTCACAGCATAAGGCATCTCTTTACCTTTGGATGCCAAGGCATCTTGGGTCCTAACCACGTGTTTTACACTAACCTATGTGTTTTAATTTAACCTAAACACTAACATTTTTTGTCTTCTTAAAGGTCCAATGGTTGACATTGCAATTAATAATGACAAATTGACTCTTAAAGACTTTTAAGACATGTTCACCAACCTCCTCAAAAAGCAAAAAGGAATCCTTCAAATCCATCCTCATTTATGCTTTTAACTGTAAAATATTCACCATCTCATAAGAACATTCTCGATCACTCTTATACCACTTGTAAGAAATCTTCTATTGTTAACCTGACAAATAATGAGAATTCACCCAAACTCATTAGCCCATCATTCTTCCATAAGAATGAAGTCATTGGTGTCCCACCTGCTACCATATGTGGTTGCAATCTGACAAGAGATGGGGACTCAATCCAACTATCACCTCCCATTGACGTGTCCATCTCCTTGAGGGATAGGGGCAAACCAACATATCTTTCTACTCCTCAATACTATAAAAGACTACCTTTACAAATTTGACAAATAATAAGAGTGTTATCCCTCCACTCCTACCTATTGAATCATCTCTCTCCTAGAGAAATGGAAGTATCCAAGAGAACAATATAAATTAGAATCCGAGTAAATAGAAAAGTGGAAAAAGAAAATTTACTAAGTTGGGCATCCCTATGAGCTTGATCCACAAGAAAGCTCTTAAGCAAAACCTCATCAAAACCCCTTAAGCAAACAGCTTTAGCTAAAAGCAAAGGCATAATGCTTCGAAATATTGTGATTACCATCAAGCTATAGGACATAAGATTGAGTATGCTAGAGTTTGAAGAACAAGATTCAGGATTTAGTGGATCAAGGGTCCATTCTCTCTTTGAAGTGAAAGCCTAACATGACCAATAACCCTTTACCTAAACACTATATCTCCACATCTACAATAGAAATAAATTCCACCTCTCTTGTACAAAACTAATTCGAACCAAACTTGGATCCAAACTTGCTCAATATTTGGACACTTTGAGAAAGAGTCTGGCCCTTTTGACAAGCCTACTTTGGAGTCTAAATCTGAGTCAAAAGTCAAAGTCTAAGAGTCCAAGTCTGATTTCAAAATCTAAGTTTGATTATGGTTTAAAGTCTAAGTCTAATCTCGAGTATAAATTTTTGTTCACTCTAGAGTCCAAGTTGGGTCTAGTTGTGTCTTTTCCTCTTTTTAGTTTGTAATTAACTTTTTCGGTCCTCCTTTTGATTGTAACCATCCACAATAATGATGATATTTCCTTTCAATGAAGAACTTTCCAAGTTTTCTTATTATTATCTGACTTCACATCTTTTCATCTTAGTCTAACTTGAACGAAGCATAGAAAAAAACAAAAAAAGAAAACAAAAAAAATGAATTCATTGATCTTGGCATGAAAGAAAAAACTTGCATTGCATTTCACCACATGGAATGAAGAGAAAGCTCCTTCCTTATTAACCAAACAATATTGATTTTCGAAGAATGGGCATCTTAGGGGGCAATGTTACCACCCTTCCTTGATATAATAAAATTCAAGTCATCTGAGGTTCACTTGAATACATGAAGTTCAATCATATGCTTGATCTTCCCATGGAACCCGTTTCCAAGGGCCAGACCGGCACTAGGACTTAGGTGGGCTTAAGGCCTCCTAGGTCCGTAGCAAGCCTATATTCTAATCATAGCCGTGGCTTCAGGCCCATTAATTATATTTCACAAACGTAACGAAATGCAATTCATATAATCACATCACGTGGAAATTTGTCAGTGGCGTCACTAAACCCCCGACGAGCCTTCCTCACACATGACCCGCCCTCTCATCATGTGTGCACTAGGGAGTCGATCCCCCATACATGGCCGACCGGTCTTAACCTCACTTGACCAGTCTTTTCATTTCATTTTATTTATACTCTCTTTCCTTTCCCTACCAACAGGAGGCCACCCTGTGGTTTTCTATATCATATATCATTGTTGCACTCCTTGACTACCCGCAAGTATACGGATCGCAACGTAGTAATAAAAAGATCGATCCCACGAGGAACGGGTTATGTCCACTTTACTACTTATTCTTAATACTTATGTGTACAGCAATAAAATATGAAATGATTAAACTATAATCCTAATTAAACTATAATTAAATATACTACTTAATTCTATTGAGAAAGATATAGTAGAATACTTAGAAGAATTGATCATGCATTGGATTTTCTTTTTTTATAGCAAAGCCTATAACATGCAATAAACAATTCTCTAATCACATGTTGTCAAGTATAATTCAACCTCTCGGTACAGAACTACTCTTTTTATTGTATGTATCTCTACATACAACAAATGCCTTACTTTATCAAATATTAATCCTAGTTCTTATTCTTTGATTATTTCTATAAGATAGACTTAACTTTGATAAAGTAAGTTAAAGATTCACATGCAAATCCAACTAAATGAATTCTATCTCTTTGATCTTTACTCAATTATTTCTTTCTAAGAATATAATTAAGTAAACTTGATTAAACAAAGACCAAAAGATAAGTTAAAGAACTTATTGAATGAAACCAAATAGTATTGTTGCTTTGCATAGAAAATTATGAAGCACAACATATAAAAAGTCTTTAATAAAATAGGAGAAAGATAGAAGTAATCAAACTCAAGCTTCCGGAGGGCGTCACACCTCGATAAACTCCTTGATGTTCTTTGCACCAACAATAATAAGTGACTCTCGTCATCTTATTTCTAAGTACTACTTTATTATTTTCTACTGTATTCTAATTCTACATCTTTTTTTTTCTTTTCCTTTTCTCTATATCACCCTCTTAATTTGGATTACAATTTATAGAAGAGGAAAAGGATGTTGGTTATGATGGTGATTGGTTGGCAAAAAGGTGCTTCAGATGACTTCTGTTGGGAAAAGTTCCGATCTGTTCATGGAAGGACATGATTTTCTGGTGAAAAGGTAGCAGTTGACGTCTCTTGGAAACGCGATTGGCGCTCACGAATTTAATGTCGCGCTCGCGATCTTTACTTATGATCTTTTTGCCTCTTCCGGAGTGCTTTTCGTGCTCGTGAGTTTTAATGTCGCGCTCACGAAAGTACTTAGGCAATTCTCCTTCCTTAGAATGCAAAAGTAGAAAGTACTTAGGACAAGTTTAGCACATATGTAATATTTCTAATCTCAAGGTATTTTTAGGTAACCTATTTCTATCACACAAAGTGGTTGCATTTTATGCTCCATACCACTTTTTTTTTTTCAGATATAGATATATGTGGGAATATTAATGATAAGGGGTTGCATTTTATGCTCCGTACCACTTTGTTTAGAATGAATTTCCGTTATTCCCTCTATCTTATTCTTTTTTCTCTTAAAATACCCTCATCCTTTATTGACTTGAAATATACATGTATTATGACTTTAGTTTCCCTTTTCTTCCTACTTTTTATTCAAGTTAGGATTCATGCTCCTCTCAAGCCAAAAATAATGTCTAGATAATTAACTGAAGATTTACAATTTTGCTAAAGAAACTTCATATGTCATGTTTTAAACCCTAATACCTAAGTTCATAATCAAATCTAAACATATAATCGTTGAAATCTCTTAATCATGGTATATTATTCAAGACTTCCATTTCAAAAGGTGAAATATAAGCAAATGTAGGGACTAAACATTTAACCAAAGCAAAAAAATTTTTAATTGGCTCCTTTTTTGCTTTTTTTTTATATGGGAGAAATTAAGACACATAGACACTCCCCCACACTTGAAAGACACAATATCCTCATTGGGAGAAAAGACATGCATACAACACAAATAACACATGCATAAAACACACATAACACAAATAGAAATGAAAATATAAACAAGTGTGTGCAGAAAAAAACATCACGCCTTCGGAGAATCCGGAGGTGATGGAGTGAATTCCATGTTCGCTTTCTGAATGATGTGCAACTTTTGACCCATCTTACAAACTATCACTTGCAAATTCTCTTAGGACTGCTGTAACGCATCAACTTGACCCAAAACTTACTTCCGTCCAGTAATTTCTTCAGCCTCCTCTTCCGCTTGAAATCTTGAAGCCAAGTTTTTCTTTGTTGGAACGAAAGAAGATGAACCATCATTCTTTTTCCTTGCCTTTTGCTTGAATGGCATAGTGATAATGAGAGTGAAGAGTGTGTCGACTAAGGATCAGAAGATTTTTGTGAAGAGTATTGTAATGGCAGATTTGGTGTTGGAAGAAAAATAGAATCCTTTATACAAATAATCTTAGGGAAATATAGGTTTGAATGGTCAATGGAGAAGTTGAGAAGGAAAGGATTGGATTGGTTTTGAAGAGGTGTTTGCAGTTTTGCAGGTTTGAATACCTTGGGAAGGAGAAGAGTTGAATTGAAGTTGGAAAAAGAACAGTTGTTATTTTCTGTCAGTTGGATAGTCGCGCTTGCGAATCTGGCATCGCGCTCGCGACTTTAAGATTTCTCCTTGCGAACGGTGATCTCAAACCTTCTGACTTCCTTTGCATCCTAGTCGCGCCCGTGAATATTTCTATCGCGATTGCGATTTTGAATCCAATCTCTCTATCTCTTTTTTCACAGGTGTCGTGCCCGTGCTTCCATAAATCGCGCTCGTTACTCTGTCCGCGAATACAAAGGCAAAATCTCAATGCTTAAAATTCAACCTTACGCGCTCATGCCGCCATAAGTCACGCCCGCGTAATATGTTTCCTGCAAAGGCAGAATTTGCTGCACACTTGAACTAAAAATGAGTCCCTTGTTAAACCATATCTTGATTTGTAAAAATTGCTTAAAATAAATAAGAAAATAAAATAAAACAAAACAAACAAAACATATTATATATATAGATAGATATAAATTATTCATACCAACTTGGTGAATTCAATTTGCCTGCAATTTTACTTAGGGTGGATCATCAACCTTAACACCCAAGTAAAGCTTACATCTTTGTCCATTTACCATAAATGTTGTACCTAATAAAAAATGCTGTAAATCACACATAAGAATTTTTCGTTAAATGACAAAACACCGTTCCCCGGCAACAGCGCCAAAAACTTATTGCTCTCCTTGACTACCCACAAGTATACTGATCGCAACGTAGTAATAAAAAGATCGATCTCACGAGGAACGGGTTATGTCCACTTTACTACTTATTCTTAACATTTATGTTTACAATAATAAAATATGAAATGATTAAACTATAATGCTAATTAAACTATAATTAAATATACTACTTAATTCTATTGATAAAGATATAGTAGAATACTTAGAAGAATTGATCATGCATTGGATTTTCTTTTTCTATAGCAAATCGTGTAACATGCAATAAACAATTCTCTAATCACATGTTGTCAAGTATAATTCAACCTCTCAGTACAAAACTACTCTTTTTATTGTATGTATCTCTACATACAACAAATGCCTTACTTTATCAAATATTAATCCTAGTTCTTATTCTTTGATTATTTCTATAAGATAGACTTAACTTTGATAAAGCAAGTTAAAGATTCACATGCAAATCCAACTAAATGAATTCTATCTCTTTGATCTTTACTCAATTATTTCTTTCTGAGAATATAATTAAGTAAACTTGATTAAACAAAGACCAAAAGATAACTTAAAGAACTTTTATTGAATGAAACCAAATAGTATTGTTGTTTTGCATAAAAAATTATGAAGCACAACATACAAAAAGTCTTTAATAAAACAGGAGAAAGATAGAAGTAATCAAACTCAAGCATCCGGAGGGCGTCACACCTTGAGGAACTCCTTGATGTTCTTTGCACAAACAATAATAAGTGACTCTCGTCATCTTATTTCTAAGTACTACTTTATTATTTTCTACTGTATTCTAATTCTACATCTTTTTTTTTTCTTCTCTTTTTCTCGATATCATCCTCTTAATTTGGATTACAATTTATAGAAGAGGAAAAGGATGTTGGTTATGATGGTGATTGGTTGGCAAAATGGTGCTTCAGATGACTTCTGTTGGGAAAAGTTTCGACCTGTTCATGGAAGGACATGATTTTCTGGTGAAAAGGTTGCAGTTGACGTCTTCTGAAAATGCGATTCGCGCTCACGAATTTAATGTCACGCTTGCGATCTTTACTTATGATCTTTCCACCTCTTCTGGGGTGCTTTTCGCGCTCGCGAGTTTTAATGTCGCGCTCACGAATTATGTTTGGTGCCTTCTGAGCTTTCTGTCACATAGGTCGCGCTCTTACATTTCAGGTTGCGCTCGCGAATTGTCAATTCTTCCTTTGCAGCGCGACTTCATTCACGTCGCGAATTTTGCTAGGCATGATTTCCATACTTAGTCAACTTTTGGTCCTCTTTTTTTTCTATAAAAGCAAGCCTGTTCATTCCTTTTGCTTAAAGCATTCCTGCAATCACTTTAAAACAAAAACAACACGAAAAAACATAAAATGTATAAAAACAAACATGTAATCATGCAAATTATGCGATAATAACATAACAAAATTGCCCGCTTTGTGAGGCTATCAATCATCAGATGCACACGGGGGCACCGATCTTCCCATACATGCCCGACGGTATCATAGACTGCCCTCACAAACCCAATGGTGACCCACTTCATCCCAACTCCACACAAAGCAAAGCAAACATAAAGCACATTACAACTAGTCAAATCATTTCCAATAGCAACAAATAATGCAATACAACATAACAATTTAATAAGTAATGCATGTCTAGCATTTAGTCGTGTATGCATGGATGCAAATGCAGGTGGATGATGGGACAACAAGTCAAAAGGACAAGTTTTTAAAAAAATAAACTTGTCATTCACTAGTCTAGCAATTCCCAAAATCAAGTTACACATGCATAATATTACATTTAAAATAAAAACACAAAACTAACATAAATTTCTAAGGCATATTAAGCTACAAATACACTAATTTTCAAAAATTCATACATTGAATAAAGACGTAGAAGAATTTTCAAGAATCATGGAAATATTTCCAACCTTTTTGCAAGAAAGAATGAACATAGTATAACAACAAAAGGGCGTAAAATTAATTATATGAGAATATAATTAATTAATTCATTATGGGTAAATTAATTGGGGAAATTAGAGAACTTACTTGTACAATTAATTAAATAAAATCAGGTACAAATTATGAACTACAAAAACATGGTTGTAATAGAGTTTGAATGAAAGGAGAAGAATGTTATATTGTTCTTATTACCGTACTGGTATTTATACAAAGATGAACCTAAACCAAAAAGGGAAAGAATATCAATTATAAACGAAATTAAGAAATCCTAAATAATATGGAAAATCAACTATCAATTATAGTGAATCTAACTAATATGAAAAATAAACCACTACAGAAAGGTAACAATATATACAGTAAGTACAAGGCATGAATTTAGGCTCTAGCACTCCCCCTCAAGCTGGAGTATGCAAGTCAGGAATAGTCAGCTTGCGATGTAGAAAAAGAAACTTGTCCTTGTATAGACGCTCAATTTTTGCCTCAAAAGGACTCAATGATGATAACATTTTTTGTGATAAAATGAGTTTGAGACACCCGATGAATTTAATTCTCAGAACAATGATCCAAGTTTAAGAAATGTGACCCGTCGGGTCAATTTCACGTTTTCAGGATCTGCAGCGAAATAGGGCCCGGGAATGTAACAGCCCAACCCTAGTGTGATATTGTTCGCTTTGGGTGCCAAACCTGGCCTGAACCCTCACGGTTTTGTTTCTAGGCCAGGGAAACCTCCGCTCTGCCAGCCCAAAATGCATCACACTAGTTCAAGGTTGCCACCCTTTATGTATAGGACTTCCACCTTGTGCGTAGGTGATGTGGGATTCGCCTAAGGTGTTGTGCCCCAAACCTAGGATGTCACATATAAATTGTAACAGCCCAGCCCTAGTGTGATATTGTCCGCTTTGGGTGCCAAACTTGGGCTGAACCCTCACGGTTTTGTTTCTGGGCCAGGGAAACCTCCGCTCTGCCAGCCCAAAACGCGTCACACTAGTTCAAGGTTGCCACCCTTTATGTATAGGACTTCCACCTTGTGCGTAGTCGATGTGGGATTCACCTAAGGTGTTGTGCCCCAAACCTGGGATGTCACATACACCCCCCCTTAGGGACTCAGCGTCCTCACTGAGGTTTGCCCCACCACCGGCCAGAGGGACAAGGCTTTGGCTCTAATACCAAATTGTAACAGCCCAGCCCTAGTGTGATATTGTCCGCTTTGGGTGCCAAACCTGGCCTGAACCCTCACGGTTTTGTTTCTGGGCCAGGGAAACCTCCTCTCTACCAACCCAAAATGCGTCATACTAGTTCAAAGTTGCCACCCTTTATGTATAGGACTTCCACCTTGTGTGTAGCCGATGTGAGATTTGCCTAAGGTGTTGTGCCCCAAACCTGGGATGTCACAGGGAATGTGTCTCGGGTACACCCGTAATGCGTCCTAATGCACTACCATTTTGCGTGCCGCTCGGGCTAATTCGTGAAAAGTAGGCCCGACCTGGTTTGGGGCCCATCAGTGGCTCATGCCACATAAGCCCTAAAATTAGGGTCACCTACCACTCATCTGCCTATAAATAGATCAAGGGTCTAGGCAAATGAGGAGGAGAGTTGATTGCCTAACAAAACTCTTGCATTTTTATTTTTCAAACCTCTTAATCAAAATCTATTATAAGTTTTATAGATTTCGTTAAAGAGAGAACAAATTTTTATCAAAAACTTCAGTGGGTTTGCAATCAATCTTTCTCTAAACAATAATTAAACAAACAAATCTGAGATCATTGATCAAAGATCAAAGCTTGTTGGGTATTTCTTGCCATTTTCAATCCAATCTCAAGTTTTTCTTCAAAACAAGGTAAACTGAGAGTCTAAACCCTTCTACTTCATCTTTTTCTTTTCTTTGGTGGTGTAGATCACCGTTCTTAAGCCTGGTTGTGAGGGAAACCCGAGATCAACCAAAAGAGGGTTGTCTGTGTCGAAGTGGCATGCGCCACTAGTAGTGGCTCTATGCCACTTCTTCACAGACACCTCTTTATGCTTATTTCCTGAGTTTTCTAATCAGGGCAATACTCGCACACCACTTCTAATGGCACCCGGGTCTTCATTTTAGAATCTCAGAAACCTAAAATCAATAACTGTGCTTTGATTTCAGGATCCAATCGAGTCAAGCCTTAAACATCCTTACTTAAAGTACGTATAAATCTCATTTTTAGCCCAAATGAGAAAATAAAGAATGGAAATGGGTAGTGATGGTCATAGTTTTTCATCATTCATGATGAACAACAAATTCTTAAACTCAAATCTCATTCTAAGCTAAATAATAATGCTTTATTATTCTGTCATTTACTTTTCAATTCTTTAAATTTCAGAAATTTAAATTCCAAGTTCATTTACATTTATGCAACCTTTATCTTTGCTCTTTATTCATTTATGCTTTAGCCTTTAACTTATTAATGTTGCTTATATTGATCTTGTTTTCTTTATTGTTGTCATTGTTGTGTGTGATTGCTTGATCATTACTGTGTTTAAATTCATGTTGAATACATGGCTTTAATTCTCCTATGTTAGGTTCTTTATCATTTATTGCTTTTATTATGTTAAGCTTGATGTAAGGGTCCATAACGGATTTCATCAATTACTTGCTTGTATTAATTAGTGGGTTGGGAAATTTTAATGGGTTAATGGATAGAATGTACATTTAAGAGATGGGATGTAACTCTTTTCTCCTTTCCCCCCTTCTTTGAATGATTTACTTTATGTTCTATGTATGGAATTATATGCTTGTGGGCCATGATTTTTCAAGATTGCATAACAGGCATTTACATCTCAATTATAGTTAATTTTATTATCAATTACTATGAATGAATGGACAATAAAGGAGGCCGGTTTCTAACCGGGTGGTTCGGGTGCCTAACACTTTTCCAAACCTGTACCAAACTCCGTTAGGCCGTTACCCAGTCTCTGGTTTAAAACCAAATTAGTTGATCCAAAGAATTGATTAATTCGTGATATTTTCCCTAAAGAGGGTAGTGAATCCAAACTAAAACTCTTACCAAAGTAAGAGGCTTTTTTTATCTAAGGATTAATGATTGGGTTTAATAAAGAAAACCACTTTTCAAATAAAATGAACCAAGCCCGTTCCTTTTTCCTTTCCGAAAATTAAATAGCATCCTCACCTTACTAAAAGCTTTTGTTAAAAGATCGGTTGGCTGATTGATAGAGGAAGTTGGTAAGGGACGAAGATTACCAGCTTGAAGTTTTTCTCGAACAACATGACAATCAATTTCAAGATGCTTCTTCTGCTCATGAAAAACAAGATTAACAGCAATGTGACGAGCATCCTGATTATCACAATATAAAAGTGTAGGTTGCATTAAAGAAATTCCAAATCTTTTAACAAATTATGCAACCAAATAATTTCTCTAGTGGTAGTTGCCATAGAATGGTTTTCAGCTTCAACAGAGGAATGAGAGACAATAGTTTGCTTTTTGCTTTTACAAGAAATGGGATTGCTGCCTAGAAATATATAATAACCCATTGTAGACCGTCTTGTCATAGGACAACTTACCTAATCAAAGTCACAGTAAGCAGTGCGAAAGTGAACTAAATGAAGATAAAAGAATGCCTTAACCAGGAGTTTTCTTGAGGTATAGAAGAAGACGATGAGTAGCATCTAAGTATGGCTTACGAGGTGCATACATAAATTGACTGAGAATATTCACAGGAAAAGCAATATCGGGTCTAGTGATGGTATGATAAATAAGCTGACCAACTAGTTGACAATAGACAGAAGCATCTTCTAATAAAATCCCATCAGAATCTGAAAGTTTAATGTTGAAGTGTCACCTATGTGAGCACCAGTAACACCAGCATCATGGAGTAAGTTGAGAACATATTTACGTTGACTCAAATAAGTACCTTTAGTGGAGTGAGCAATTTCAATACCAAGAAAATATTTTGGTGAGCTCAAATCCTTGATAGGAAAAAGAAGAAAATTTTTGACATGTTGAATGAGTGCTTGGTCATTCCCACTAATTACCATGTCATCTACATAAATTAGAAGAAAAATAGTGGAGGATCTATGACATAAAATAAATAAAGAGTGGTCAGCATGTGATTGCCTGAAACCAAAATCAAGAATGACACGAGAAAGTGTGGAAAACCAATTATGATGGGCTTGCTTTAACCCATAAAAAGACCTATGAAGTTTGCAAGCTAGAGAAGGCCCCTCCTTTTTTGGATGTCCTACAGGTAAAGACATATAAACTTCTTCATTTAGCTCTCCCTGAAGAAAAGCATTTTGAACATCAAGTTGGTGTAAAGACCAATTTTTGACTGCAGCAATGACTGAAAGAACACGCACAGTCACTAATTTTATTACAAGAGCAAAAGTATCATGATAATCACCCCCCTTCAACCCGGGTATAACCTTTGGCAACTAGACATGCCTTGTATCTTTCAATACTACCATTATATCGCATTTTGATTGTAAAAACTCATTTATAATTGACTAGCTTCTAGTTAGGAGGAAGAGGAACAATAGACCAAGTCTTAGTGTCTTCCAAAGCATAAGTTCAGCGTCGAGGCTTGCCTCCATTCAGGAAACTTAATGGCTTATGTAAAATTTTCAAGTTCAATATCAGAAGATAAAGTGCTAAGAAATGCACAATGAGAAGAAGTAAAATGATGATAAGAAAGAAAATTTTCAAGAGCATATAGTTCATACCTAAATGTGAAGAAGATGACGAGATTTGAGTATGAGAGCAATGATAATCTTTATACTTAGAAGGTGGGCAAATCTCTTGTTAGGAGCAGTGTGAAGTAGTGGTAAGTGCATTAAATGAAGGGTTGTAATTGAATGAGATGTAAGGTCTGTTGAATTTGTGGTTATTAGACCCTTTTTGTGGTTTTTTGGATTTGAGCTTATGTGATGTTTAATTGATTATGGTCCAATTAATTTTTTATGTAATTAAAAAATTAATTAATTAATTAATTAAAAAAGAAAGAAACGTGGGTTGTGGTTGAGGAAAAGAAGAGCACTCCCCAAGCGGTTGTTCATGTACAAAAGTGGGAGGCCAATGGAGCTAATGACGGGAAAATGGTCAGTGGATCTTTTGGTAACCGCCTGTTGAGCCCATAAAAAGAGCAAAGGAACAATGTAAAAAGCCCAACCAAATTCTCCGACGAATTCGACCTAACTCTCCAAGGAGACAATCAGTTTAATTTTAAAGCATTGTCTTTATTTTTCCAAAGCACTGTTAATTCACATTTCCTTTAATTATAAGCTCACTTTTCGATACAAGCAATCAATTTTCATTTCAAACAATCAAATCTTTGTTTACTGCCCAATTTATTTTAATTACATATGTATACCACGAATCCAAACCCATAGCCTAGAAGTCAAATCAAGCGCGATATTAATTTTTAGTTAGTGTACTTCAGACACCTAGCATGCCCGCAATTCACCATTCAAGCTGTCAACTAGCAGATCGTTGCTCTTTTCTCAAGAAAGAACCAACGGTGGTTGAAGAAGTAGTACCAGGAGAGGATAAGGAGAAGATGGAGGGGTTCATAATATTATTATGTTCTATTGGAAAAGGAAGAGGAATTGAATGTTTAGTTTGCTTCTTAGACATGCATAGAAATGGTTATTCATGAAAAATTACAACATGACTAATATAAAATTTTGAATGTGAAGATAAAAAATTTTGTAGCCCTTTTGACCATATGTATAGCTAATAAAAATTCTAGTTAAAGCCCATTTATCAAGTTTATGAATGGCATGAACATTACATTTAAAGCATAAATAATCAAATGCAAGAAAATGTTAAAATGTTAGCGACCTATTAAACAATAACTCAAACTGTGTTTTATAGTTGAGATGTTTGGTAGTTGTTCTGTTAAGAAATATGCAGCAATAAGAATACATTCTCCCCAAAACTTAATAGGTAAACCAGCTTGAAAACGAAGAGCCCGAGCCAAGTGTAACAAGTGCCTATGTTTGCACTCCACAACACCATTTTGTTATGGTGTATGTGTGTCACTATGCTCATGAACAACACCAAGTGAATTGAAGAAGGAAATGACAATAGTATTAAAAAAATTCAGTACCATTATTACTCTAAACTCGTCGAATTGTGGCATTAAATTGTATTTTTATCAAGGAAAAAAAATTTTCAATGTACTAATAGACTTGAGACTTAGATTGAAGTAAGAAAATCCAAACACCATGAGAAAAATCATCCACCATAGTTAAAAAGATATTTGCACCATTCAAAGAAGAGGTTGAATATGGTCCCCAAACATTAACATGGTTAAGTTGGAAACAAGAATTCGTTGAAATAAAACTACTAGAAAATGGTAAATGAGTTTGTTTTGCCAAAGGACAAATAAACGTGGATATTTATTTGAAAAATAAAATATTATGTTCTAAGGTAACAAATTTACCACAGACATATTGACCAGGATGTCCAAGACGCAAATGTCAAATATTTATAGTTGAAGTGTTTGCAGCAAGAGAAACTAGAGTGAGGTTATTGGAATTGGTGTCGAAGTAATAAAGACCACTATGCTCCTTAGTCAACCTATCACCTTCTTTGTCATTAGGTCTTAGAACACACAAAAATGAGGGAAAAAATTGATAGGTTATTTTTATAGTATTTTTAGTATAGTTTTTATCAGGATGTTTAGTCTTTTTAATTACTTTAATTAGTTTTTATTTATTTTTATTTATGTTTTTGTATAAAGCTTCCTTGAATCATATTTCATTTAATGTTGAGGAATTTTGTAGGATTTTTATAGGAAACCATCCAAAAATGCAAAAAAAGAAAAGGATTTTCCAAAACTTCCAGTAAGAAGCACGCCCAAGGCATGCTAGGTGTTGTTTCCAAGGCAAAATCAAATGAAAGTCAGACTTGACCACGCTTAGGGCGTGCTAATTAGCACCCCCATGCTAATCTGCAGAATTCAACTTAGGCAAAAAATTCCAGCTTTAGCCTGTACTGCCTGTATGAATCTGAATGAGAATCTTATAGGACGTACCCAATCAAGTTTAAATCCTATCTACAAACTGGGAGAGTCCTAATTAGGAAGAAATACAAAGCCTAAACAGTTTTCTATCCCCAAAAGTTCCTTCTTCAATAAGGATTCACTTTCCTAAACGAATTCGAAGATTTTCCAACGAGTCTATATAAAGAGAGAGACTAGCTATTGTATATGATATCCATTATCATTTGTTCTATTGTTCTCTATCTAGTTTCTCTCTCTTTAAGACTTCAAGTGTTCAAGTTGGTGCCAAGATTCAAGGAAGTTACTCAAGCCTGTCATCGACTAGTTTTTATTTCTAAACTCTTCTCCTGTTTCCCAACTCAAAGCAAAGGTACTTTCACGAATTTAGTTCATACCATGAAAAAATATATATCTAATTAACATTTTCTATTAAAATACTTAGCTTCTTATTAATCTCTTACTAGCACTTAGGGTACCAAAAATAATATTCTTACCCCATAGCAATCTAGGTTCTTAAATTTTTGACTTGGATTAACCAAGTTAAATAATTTTCTAACTAATCACGACTTTTACTTAATCTCATCAAATAATTGTAAAATAAGGAAATAAATTCAAATTGATTTCTAAAGGAAGAATGCAGAATTGGGTTATAAGTTACCAATGCAAAATTAGATTAAATATTCAAAATCAAAGTGAAGAGGATAAGATTTTGCCTCCGAAGCCTTTTCGGAGCGTCTCCCGCTGGTCACCGGACCGCCGCCACCAGCCACCGTGCACAGTGGTCGAAAAATCCAACTGCACCCAAAAATTGCAAACCATACATCAATTTGTTCATTATGAGGAGAAGATCACTAATATGTGATCAATTTAACATGGGTGTTAACCATTTAGCCAAAAATCGGCTTAGAATTTTCAGTGGTCACCGCTTTGGGTTTTCTGATTCCGACCACTATACTTGACACCGAAACAGTCAAATGAAAGAGGGAGAAGAGAGGAATCGATCGACACCTACCTCGAAGCCTCAAGTCCCAAAAACAACATGCATGGCCAGAAAAAGATGCTACGAGGGTCCGAATCATTTCAATCGAGTTTTCTCTCGATCCAGGCTCAAATCGCGCAAACCAAGGCTTGAATCAAACTCCTTGCAATGAGTAGATGGCTTTAGAGTATTTACTCTCCAGATTTGGTGGCCGATGGCTGGAGAACGAAGAGTAAAGGGGAAGGGGGAGCTGTCGGTGTCGGGAGAGGGGAAGGAGATGAGATTTTTTTCTCTCTCTTCCAGTGATTGGGTAAAATGGCTTGGTTGAGTCTGAATAGATGATTTGGTTCAACCCTGGGGTAGTCCAATTGGGTTGAAATTTCAATTGATTTCTAAAGGATTTAAGTCCGATTTTCTTATAGTTCAACCTTACTCAATTATTTCTTAACCAATGAAATTAAAATATTGACGAATAATATCTCATTGGCTAGAATTTAGATTATTTGGCATTTTGATTTAATTTTAACTTAAAAGATTTTGAAATAATATATCGGGTCATTTCAATCTGCCCCTGTTAAAAAAAATTTGTCCTTGAATTTTGGGCAAAGTCATCTATAGGAACCGGCTTAAGATAACCCTCAAAGGGTACTTAAATAATTTAGAACCATGAGTATCAAAATATTGATTACTATATACAAGCCAATGCTTTATTTTGTTTTCGACTCTAATCCTTAAGCACATCTTTTAATAATGGAATCCTTTGATTAGACCTCTATCACATTCAATGTTTCATATACCATAAAAGAATCTAAGAATTATAATAAACTAGGTGTTGGCTCAAGGGTCAAATATTTATCTCGAGATTTTGATGATTGAAACAAAACAAATAAATTTAAATTATATTATTTGTGCTAATAATATGTTATGCAGATTATATAAGGAAGGTAATAAATAAACAAAGCAAGTCCTACAATTTCAAGGATCATGAATACTATTGAAGACCTTAGTGGTTAGATTTTTTAGGATTCATTGTAGGATAGAGAGAACATCCATTTATAAGCACAAAACTAATTTCTCTTCTCTTTATCAAAAGGATTTTTTCGAAAATAACTCTTTAAAATTGAAAAGCCTTTTCGTTCCTTGATTATCTTACCTAAAAATGGAAGAGATCTTGTCTCAATCATTTTTGGTAATAAATATCTTAGAAAAAGCTTGTTTTTAATTTTTCGAAAAATTATCTTCATAAAAGGTTCGAAATTTATTCACTTACCTAAATTAGAGAGCCTTTGTCTCAAACGATTTTTGTAATAAGAATAAATTAAAATAAGATTTTTTATGCTCTTCATTTTCGGAAACAAATTTTTAAAGAAGATCCAAAATCTTAATTTCATCTTCTTACCTAAACGACGAGATTCTATTTCAAATCGTTTTTGGTAAATATTTCGAAAAAGATTTCTTTTATTTTTGAAAATCTTATTTTTAAAGGAAAGTTAAATTTTCTTTTATTCACTTGCTAAAAAGAAAGAACATTGACTCAAAAGATTTGGTAACAAAGACTTTCTTACCTTCTAAAAATGGAAAGTCAATATTCTGATTTGAAAAAGGGATTTCACTTTCTAAATACGGGATTCTCATCCCTCTCTATAAAATGGGCATTTCATCTTTAAAAGACGCGGAGAAAAGAGTTTTTGTTTTAAGAGTATTCGTCCATTGATCATATCTTTTATCTCTCAAAACTTACTCTGTACCCCCTTATTTCTTTTCATCTTAATACTTTACGTTTTATCTTTAAAAGAGAAAAGAAATTTTATAGCAACTTCTTTTGAAAAACAATTTTGATTTCTAAAATAATTTTCTAATCTTAAAAACTGTTTTTCTTGTGCTTATATTTGCATTTTTGTCTGTCTATTTAGATTCTGTAATCTTTAGTAGACAGGTTTTCTTTTGACAAACTTTTGTTTAATAGCTTAGGTGAAAAGCTATTGTAAAATAGGTTATCAAGCGACCTTCGCCGTGAGAGATATTCTAATGTCTTGAGATTGAGTTTCTGTTCTCTACCAAAAACAAAAAGAGTTGAGGTTAACTAGAACCTTTGGAAAATCTAGTGGGACAAAGGGTAGAGTTAGGAGTTGATCTATTGCCTTGTACTGTTGGTTTGTCTCTTACCCTTGAAAAGAGATAACATAGTTGAGGATCTCAAGATGAGTCTTGGGGAGTGGATGTAGGCGAGTTAGTGCCGAACCACTATAAATCACTGTGTTGATCTTTTTATTTTCTAAAGTTCTGCTTGATACTATTATATTTACACTTCAGTTTATATTTTAGAAATGCTAAAGTTGTTAAAGGTTTTGATGTTCTAAAACTGAAATAAGCTTTATCTTTTTCTGAACATTAGAACTCTAGACTTCTGCTCAGTGAATATACCAAGCTCTAAATTGTTCTTCTATTTTCAGTATATTGCACTACTTGGGTTTCTAATCAGTTTTCTAATCTTGATTGAAGCTTTGTGAAGCAATTCAGATTTCAATAACTGTCTCTCACATAGTCTTTTATATTTATCTAAACTTTATGAGAAAGTTCTAAATATAATAGCTTTCCTTCATAAAGTAGTTTTGATATTGCAAAAGAAATTGTGAAGCAGTTCTAATCAATAACTGTACTTTGTAAAGTCTTTCTATTTTCTGCATAAATTGATAAAGAAGTTTTGATATTGCATAAGAAATTGTGAAGCAGTTCTAATCAATAACTGTACTTTGCAAAGTCTTTCTATTTTCTGCATAAAGCATTGTGAGGAAGTTCTAATCAATGACTTATTCTCACAAGTTCATTACTTTTCCGCTGCAGCATAATTATGAGTTTTGTTTTTAAGTCAAATTATTTTTATTTTTAGAAAATCCAATTCACCCCCCTTTTGGGTTGTACCATATATATTCGGGACCCACACTAGGGGCCTTCCGAGATTATTTACTTCTCACTTAGCATTCAAGTACACAAATGGAATGATATGTCTCCTGTTTAAATATATTCTCATAATGTAGAGAACCTTAAAAGAACAATAATATCTTTTGAAGTCATTCCTCCAAAAGTATAATTACTTTAGGCTACTCATGAAAGGGGATTGAGATACAATTTCTTACAACTAACACCCGAGAGCATTTTCATTTAAAATGAGTAATTGAATTTATGCCTTCACATTTCTCTAATTCTTATCTATAATTACTCAGCATTATAGAGTTCATCCTCCAAGATAGTTTTCGTGGTTCCTAATACCCCATGTATGCTTCAAATTCATTTTCTTAGTCAAACTAAGACTAAACTGATGTGGAGCCTTGACTAAATGATAGACTTACATTTTGATGATCCTTATTGTTTGAGTTTTCATCTATATCACTCGGTGAAAAGTCATGCCCTAGTAGATATAATATGACCATTAAGTCCGGTATTAGAGGGACATAAAAGGGGGGCGAAGACAGAAGAGAAAGTTGTCCTTAATGGAAAATTATTAAAAGTGCATAGCTATTCCCTCAGAGCATCTCTAGCATCTCTATTACTAAGAGTATGACATCTAAACTTCCAAATCTTGGTCGTACCATAGGACTAGAATGTACGGAACCTTTTATAGAAGAAGTATGTTTGATGGAGTATGACTATTATGGTATATTAACTTTGAATGAAATCGTCATGCTCCACTATCCTTTGATTTCGAATGTCAGTCGCAATCTTTTGCCACTAGGACACAAGGGCAAACCATTGAAGGACTTCCATGTTCAAATCATAATAGGTGTACTCTTCTCTAAAGTAGTTACACATCTTTGGGATGTTCACCTCCAGTGCCATGTGGTACTTAAGAGATATGCACCATATGAGTCAAATTTCAGTCTCGATCAATGCTATAGAGATTTTGACATAGAGTATTCCTATGAACGGACTTTACCTGAGGATATTTGCTTCCCTAGCCTCATGACTACGACTAGCTAATGCTCAAGTTAAATTAGGCTGGATGTGAACTGAGCATATTATTCAATCTACTATGAAAACTAGTAGAAGTCATTTCTGAAGGGGTTAGCAAATCATTTGTGATAGAGGACTTATAATCATTGGCCATGCCAAAAGAAATTCAATTTTTCAGGAAACAACTACCTTCTTACCCAAAAGTTTACTGGTTTCACCACTCGTGCAACTTTCTTTCTCATATGGGAGGATCTAGGTTGCTTTTACCTTAAAGTCCTTATATAGGGTAATTACCCAATATCCTCACAAAGTTTCCTTTAACTAGATTTCATCACTTTCTTTCCACGTACTACATCATCAATTTGTTTTAGCACTTAAGATGCTAGTTATCCATAGTTAGAAGGAAAGTCTCAGAATGGATTTACTTCCTATTCGATCTTCAGTCAAACTACCACTTAAATCATATATGATAATTTAAGCTCAAACTCAAAAGATTCGACATTTACAACCGATATTTAGTCTTATCTTTCATGTTACTATCAGCTCATTCAGGGAGTTTTATTGATCTTTCTCTTCTAGATTTAACATTTGACATGAATTAGTAAGAGAGCGATTACGGTGGTAGGCTTTTGCTGCGCCACTCTGATTTACTGACACTAATCTCACAAATTACCTTACAAGGTGTCATCCATTTCAAATAAGCTTTTGCTTCATGAGAATTTCTTCTCCTAGTATTATTACAAAACTAGGTTTGACGAATAAGTACAACTAGGCATTAAGTTCATCCATCCATGATGTAAAATTCTTGTATTCACTTATGGCAAGTGTTGAATAAAGATACCTTCCTACAATTGAATAACTTTTTATTCACAGAAAGTTTTAAATTTTCATTCACCTAGTATCTTACCAAAAATTTTAATTTCAATTATTTATTTATTTATTTATTTGAAACTCTTATACAATTTTTTTATTGCTTCCTGATTAAACTATATCCTCCCTTTTGTATTTATTCCAATTTCCATAAATTTCTATGAATATCCAAGCAATGATATCATTGAGCTATTCTCTTTCTCCAAGTCCATTACAAATGTCTATCACCTTCAAAATTTGTAAAGTTTATACCTAATATAATCTAGGAACATCATCAACCTTAATTGTGTTTTAGCCATATTCTTTACTCCAAGCAAGGTTAATACCTCATTGAGTCCTTCAACATCTGAGTTACCATGTACCAGCCATCAAATGGACCTAACTAATCAATTATTCATTTTAACCATAAGGTATGTCACAAACTGCCATTAATAACATGATTCTATTCATTTAATCATAACTGCTACCAATTACTAAGGAATTCAGAATAGTTTTACATTGACTCCAAATCATGTATCAATAACTCTAACTCCTACATTGGTACCTCAATCATTCCATGAACAATTGAAATCAATAAATTACTTGATTGACACACATATGAGTTGTCCTTTAAGTATAGTTAAAATGTAATATCAAACCATCTCGTTAGCACATTCAATAATCTTATGGTTCATGTTTTCAGTCTTTGAATACTTGTGTGTATTCTTCTCACTAAATTTGTCAAAATTACCCCAAATTCAATTGTCTATTTTTATACCAATTTTCAATATTCAAACTTTCTAAACTTAAGAGTTGCCTTGTTTAACCAACTAGAACTTAATTTTAATCTTATTTTATACATTGATTCTAAGAACTTACATAATATAGGGCATTAGGAAAGTTTCCTAAATAAATGGCCATAAAAAAACCTTTATATATATATATATATATATATGCAAGACTAGCATATTAAATATTGGGTCGCAATCAAATCTCCACGATAAAAGTTGAACATCTAAATCCATATACTCCTTTAAATCCAATGGTGCAAGTAGTCTAAAATATATAAACTTATTAAAATAATAATTTTACATATTTTGAAAACCAAAAATTTCTCTTTTCCCTATAAAAATCCAATGTTATTTACAATTGTAAAGGTGTCTATATTACTGCAAGGATAGTTCTCAATGAATACAAGTCAAAATCTACTATCCTAAACTTATTTATCAAGTTCCTATCTAGTCCATAAATCTCTCTAGTTTCATCTATTAAAATCTCATATACCCTTGAACCTTGACTATTGTCGTTGTAATTTCTCATCTCTTTCTTTTAAGTAACAAATTTATCTTCCTTTTTAAATATAAGTACTAAGTTCTTTCATCATTACGGCCACAATCTTTGAATCAGTCATTCATTTACTTATCACAAGATATTCAGTATCTTCCTACATATGATCTTTCTAAATCCTAAATTTATTTTTTATGAATCACTAAATTCTCAAAACTCATCTTGCATTCATCCTTCAAAGGCCCAATTAAATCAACCAATAGGTTTTGTTATAAAGTCATCAATTATCCATTCAATATCCTGTTAGAGTTATCATCGACAGTAATAACTATTTTCAAGCTCAAAACTATTTTCTTATCTTCAATAATATACATGTTCCATCATTTTACCTTAAATAATATTTTATTTCTTTTTATCTAACTACATATTCTTAACTACTTATTCTAAGACATTCTATAATTTCTAAAATTTTATAGAACTTAAATTTAATTACAACCTAAAATTACTATTTATGAACATATGAACTCTTAACAACCACCTTATCTCTTTTCTCCAAGAGATATAACTAAATTGACAAGTAACTTTTCAATTGTACAAATATTATTCTCCTCTATTCTTTATTATATTCAGATTACTGCCTAATATAATAACGTTTCAAACGCTAAAATCACTAATTTCTTCATTTATTAACTCTTAGATTAACTTTTAATATCTAATTCTCTTCTAATTTCATTAGGTTTCAAAATTCTAATTATGTCTTTGATCCTTCATTTTATATACGAAGACTCTCCAAAGAAATTTTTGTTTGATTCATTCATCACTTCCTTACTTTCCAGAATTATTCACCTTAGAATTTTCCTTTCTCATTATTAATCTATTTCTATTTGTTTCACTTCACCTTTAGTTCTAATCCCTTAGTAAATTGATCCTTTATTGTCTACAATTTCATTTAATCTTTCACCTCCACCCATTACTCTAGTTTATGTGATAAGTGTAGACAACTTATGATGTAAAATAGATTAAGTATGACTTTTCCAAACATTAGGTATTTGTGGCAGATGCCATCAATCAAAATTTCTAAATCACGAATGCTAATTCATTTAGCTAGGAAGCTCAAGCAAACAATTTCTTCATCAATAATTAGACAAAGAATTCTTTCTTAAACCAAACAATTTATAGTTTAACGATATCAGGTCCATTAAACTAAGATTTAGGGCACATTCAACTGTAGAAACTCGACGAGCCAAAAAGAAACAGTTCTAAAATTTCGGGTTTTGTTCATATGATAAGATAAAGTCTTAGATACTTTAAATCATCGACATATTCACTGATTCTAAATTTTGGACGTTCGTGTCATCATAAGGAACCTTAAGCACTTATTTAGTTCTATTGGTTTATTATAATATTCAAAACATATTTAGTAGTTTATGAAAATTCCTATTGTTCAAATACATACTTGTTTTTCCTTCTACCCAACAGTATTAATACTTATCTTATTTATTATATGGGTAGACTTTAGTTTAAACTATTTCTTTTTCTAAAAGCCATCAGCTAAGGGCACAATCCTTATTGGAAAGAGTGCACTGGTTGATCAGGCCACTACACTTCTTCCAATTTTTCCTGTGTCTCCCAAAGCTTAATGGAATTCCTAAAATGCTATTTGTTGATAAAAACTATGACGTTTCACCATTTAATTTTCCTTTTTTTACGCATTTATGGATTTGCAACCGTCTTAGTGCACAGTGCGTCCACCTACACCAAAACAACATCTAATCTAGTGTCTCTTCTTTGTTGGTTACGACTAATCCCAACAAAGGAGTCTTATACACCATTCCTAAGTTTCGCAATTGATTCCTAAGGCCCAACTTATGCTCTGATACCACCTTTGTCACGACCTATTTCCAAGGTTCGGATCAGCACTAGGGCCTGGGTGGGTTTAAGGCTTCCTAGGCTCGTAGTAAGCCTATATTAGTTAAACCCATATTCTATTCATAATCGTGGCCTCGGCCTAATAAATATATTCTCATAATCAAAGCCCAATCTGATAGTCCATAGACGTATTAAAATATAATTCATATAATTAATACATATATCTATATTATTCAATTACAACCCATTTGGAATACATTTTCGGAACTCCATAATTTACAGTCTTTTACATTTACATGCTTAATACAACTATTAGTAGTTTTCTATATTTATATTTTAACTCGGTTGGATCCATAGGTTCTTCTTTCCTCCTATTACTTGAAAATAATAAAAGGTAGGGGTGAGTGCCTGTTGACGCGTGTTTTTATGCCCCCACCTAACCCAATGAGGATACGAGGACGCGGAATAAGGAATCATGGTTATCCGGAAGTCTTTAAACCAAGGATCGATTTAAACCAATTCAAGGAAGTCTGATTTGCACTAGGGTTGCGTCACGCAGCTATAAGGTGCGTGACGGCACTGATAGTTGCGTCATGCAACTCCAATCAAGATGACATCACCTTGAAAAAGCCGACATAACGGTTTTGCTTTCTGTTTGGATACGTGGCAACGGTCCAAAAAGTGAGCTGCGTCACGCGGCTATCAGGTCCGTCACGCAGCCGACTATTGCGTGACGCAGCTATCCTCTGTTGCCCTACCCATATAAATACTGCGTTTTTTATCTTTTAGAGGCAAAATTTGGAGGAGAGGATTTTTGGAGAGAAATTTTAAGGGCTAAAAATATACACTTGTGGCTGAGGTTTTCTACAAGAACTCCTTTGAGTTATCTTGAAGAAGAACAACCTTAGAGATTAATTAGGAAAAAACGAAAATCACACAAAAAGAGAAAAAGAGAGAAAAGAAAGAGAGAAAGAATTATTTGTTAAAACTTGGTAAACAAAGACTTCTGGAGACTTTGAAATCTTGCTCCTAAGACGTTCAGATTGTTTACAATCCTCAATCTGAGGGTTAGGTAATGACCTAAACTTTTCTTGGTATTTTTAGTCATTAATTCGTTATTATTTATTTTGTTGATGTTTTAGTAGTGTGGTATTGATTAAACGGTACTCTGCCTATTATTGGACGTTTCTGAGTTATATTAAAACAAGTTTTGATAAAAAGAAAACGTAAAAAGGGTTGTTTGAAAGGTAGTTGCAGACCAGAGCAGTTGCGTCACGCAGCTACAAGCTGCGTGACGGAACTGTTCATGTCCAAGATTATAATTATATTGTCCCGATTAGTTGCGTGATGGAACTGTTTGTGTTCATAATTTTATTTCACTTTTATTTTCTTGTTTAATCTTATATTTGAGATAAACGACTGATGAATCTGAAGGTTTTTCCAAACCCACGAACAGCTGCGTCACGCAACTATTAGGTCCATCACGCAACTGTTCTTCCATAGTACAGCTGCGTGACGCGACTGTTCTAGGGTTCCAGAATAATTTTTATCCTTTTTAAAGTAATAATTTTGTACAATCAAATAAATATTCAATTCTTGTTTATAATTCAAGAGACAACCAATTGTGGGCAGATTATGGTTAAATCAAATCAAGTACATTAATTTATTGTTATGCATGATTTTCGGGTTTTTAGGGTTTCTGGAATTTAAATCGGGTAGATTGTATTTTAGGTTCGGTTTGTGGCCCGCCTTTAACCATAATGCAAGAGCGGGTCTTTTGATTATTTTAACTTGACTACTATGGGTTGAATGGTTGATGTGGTTTGAATGATTATGAATGCAATGAATGGATTTATTTGGGACAATTAAATAATTTTCCGCATAGGAACTCGGTTCGATTTATTCGGGTTGGGTTTGTATAAATAAATTGGCTTTTCTAAATTAAAATAAATTAGAAATTGTAGGTTAAAAGAGGCCGCTTTTCTCGGCGTCGGCTTCCAACTGTGAATACCCAAATTTTGAGGCTCAGAAAGCCTGTTTTCCCGGACTGCAAACAGTCCGGCCGGACCGGAGGCTATTTCAGAAGTTCACCGAAAATATGTCAATATGGTACTTAAAACGTCTGGAATATCGCGAGGATCGCGGAACAGGTCCCGGAATATTTTTCGGAGGTCCGGAACTCCCAAAAAGGCCCCCGGAGCGAAGCACGGTGTCTACACCGGCCACGGCGGCGCCGGCCGCCGGCCGCCGGCCACGGCGGCAAGCAAAGCCGCCCAGGCCTGGGCGGCACCTGCGTCCAGCGCGGGCGAGGGTCTGCCGCCCCGCGTCGGGCGAGGCCTGTCGCCCCACGCGGGAGAGGCCTGCCGCCCAGCGCGCGCGCGCGAGCCCTGTCTCCTCGCGCAGGCTGGGCCGCTGCGCACCGGGAGAAGGCCACAGCCCCCCAGCGCGCGCGGGGCCTGTCGCCCCGCGCATGCGAGGCCTGGCCCCCCCCCACGCCCCTGGGCGGCACCTGCCGCCCAGCTTGGGCGACACCTGCCGCCCAGACCAGGCGGGGCCTACCGCCCCACCGACTGGGCGGCAGCTGCCGCGCTCCCAGGCGGCACCCCCCGCCCAGCGTGGGCGGGGCCTGCCGCCCCACCGACAGGGCGGCACCTGCCGCCGAGCCAGGCGGCACCTGCCGCCCGGGACCCGAAAATGGCCTATAAATAGGCCAT
Source organism: Jatropha curcas (assembly GCF_041381405.1). Taxonomy (NCBI): domain Eukaryota; kingdom Viridiplantae; phylum Streptophyta; class Magnoliopsida; order Malpighiales; family Euphorbiaceae; genus Jatropha; species Jatropha curcas. The sequence continues at coordinate 20,758,440 of NC_143152.1, read as the reverse complement.
TTTCAGTCCAATTTTGGTACCCCTGTCTGTGTTGACGGACGAATCCTTCTCCCTCTCACGCTCCTTACGTTTTCTTTACCGCTTTTTGCATTTAATTTAATTTTTATTGCATTTTTATTGTGATATTTGGACATTAAAATTAAACAAATTAAAATTAATTAATATTTCCTAAGCGAGGAGCTTAATCTGGAGTTAAGAAGCGGTCGTCGATTAAATCAGGTATGTAAACAAAACTCTGCCTATTTAATTTTAGCACTTCATGCATATTTCTCTTCTACTCTTAATAATTCTACAATTGCATAAATGCATCCACGTCATTATTTTTGGTAAATAAACTGCCTTAATTAATTTGATTAAGCTTAAATGCCCGGTTAATCAATAATCGTGGTATTAAAGTTTAAATCCGACAATATTGGCTAAAAAAGCCTAGTTAATTAATAACTACGGTTCAATTGCCTTATTTCGAACAAATCCGGCTTAAGTCCAATTAATCAATAATTGTGGCTAAAAGCCTTAATCAATCACGTTTCGACAATAAATTGTGATTAAGCTCGAACGCCCGATTAATTGATAATCGTGGCATTAAAGCCTAAATCGCACATTTTGGCAAACTAATTGCCTAAAACAACACCTTTTGGCCAAAGGCCTAAAATCAACAATTTTTAGCAACAAATCGCTTAAAATCAATCTTTTGGCAAAATGCCTTAAAATCAACCATTTTCGGCTTAAAACCGTAAAATCAACCATTTTAGCGCCAAATCACGTAAAATCGACATTTTTGGCAAAATGCCTTTAAAATCAACCATTTTCGGCTCAAAGCCGTAAAATCGACACTTTTGGTAAAATGCCTTAAAATGAACCAATTTTCGGCTAAAGGCCTAAAATCAACCATTTTGGTGACAATCGCCTAAATCGCATGTTTTTGGCAACAATTGCCTAGAACAACACATTTTGGCCAAAGGCCTTAAAATCAACCATTTTGGCGACAATCGCCTAAATCGCACATTTTGGCAACAATTGCCTAAATCAAATCATTTTGGCTAAAAGCCATTAAAATCAACATTTTTGGCAACATGCTTAAAAAAATCAATCAATCTTTGGCGAGATGCCTAAACAAAATGCACAAAGCATACACACACTCATGCACAAAGCATACACAAACATGCACAAAGCATACACAAACATGCACGGAGCATACACACACACACTCATGCATTAAGCATACACCTTCAAAGCCCTTGAAACAAGGCCTAGCGAACTACGTTGACTTTGATCTTCCATTCAAACGGAAGTACGTAGGCACGTTCGGGATTTCACCCCGGGTGGCAAGTCGAAATCATCAAAATCACATAAACATTTCATTTGGTCCAATTACATCATTCACCTTGCAAAGCATTCATCCATCGGTTAGTTCATCAGCATGACATAGTCTCGGGATCCACCTCGGGTTCATAGATTGTGCCTTAATCATTGGGATAATTAATCTAATAACTAGGTTAATTAAAAATGGAGTCACTTAGGGTTTTTTCCTAGTTTACCCTAAAATAATTAAACAAGGTGGCGACTCACACACATTACGTGTATTTCTTCTCATTCATCATATGCATCACATGCCTATATGACATTTGGGGAAGGGGTTCACAGTTTGGCGACTTCACTGGGGAGTTATGTAATCATTTTGCATACAGTGGACTACGATTGTTGTGTAAACTAACCCGCCCTTCTTTAGGGTATTATTTTACAATGCTTTGTTTTGCAGATATGAATCAAGTGTTCTTTCCTTAAGAATACTTGATATGGAAATCCGGACTTAATTAATGTGATTAAGACATTAAAACTTGTTGATTTATTTGCACGATTGAGAATCCTTTTCTCCATTGCATAAAAAAAATGAACTTCAAATGAATTTCTTCTCTTTCTGTTCAAATTTCTGAGTCTGGATAGCAAGTAGCGCTGATCGGCAGGTCTCTTTGATTATGCCGACGAACAGCCAAAGCGTCCTCCCTGTTACCGCAAACCATCTCTAATCCTTTTGGAGGTGGCACATGGGTATGCGTACCGTTGGACCCACGCGAAACTCCTTGTTTCACATGTGGTTAGGTATATCCATACTCAAGGTTCAAGGGTCCCTTAATAAGCCGATTCTCTATTTGTGTCATAGCCTATAGAACCTATCCTTTAGGACTATATGCACCCAATGGTACGAATCATCTCATTAAAATAAATTATGACGTGTTGTTGTGCGCATTCATGACATACCATAAGCATTAAAAAAAAAAAAAGGAGAGAAGAGAGTGGAGGGACACAAAAATATCCTTCTGTTTGTCAGTCATGCACAGTTAGACAAAGAGTCATTCTCTCTCATATCAGCTACCCTGATACTACTATACCCTTAATCCAGTTACCCTCATACTTACAGGTACCCCCTGTTCAAGTGCCAACATTCGTGCCAACCACACCTACTGTGCTATCACCGACCTCACCAATCTCAACTGCACCAATGGCATCACTTTCTGACATCAAAAACCTTATAGAACAACTCGAGGCCAGAATGGAGGCCAGAATGGAGGCCAGAATGAATGAGGCATTGGCTGCCCAAAGGATTGCCCTGATAGCTGAATTGGGTAATGGTAATGGAAGTGGGGCTTCCGGTGAGGGAAGTGGACCTGCTGCTTCCAATCAAAGACCTGCCGCAAAACCGACAAATCCTACCCTTAACCTGGATGACATGTCTACTTCTGAGCCAGAAGCTCAGAAAATGAGAAAAAAACTGGACACCACCAAACAGAAAAACAATGAACCTTTTCCCTCGTTCCTTACGAGGAAAAGGACCAAGGTCGCTCAAATGATCAACCGGCTTTCTGAACAAGAACAGGTAGACATAATCATAAAGAACCCACAGCCTGTCTACCAACACCAACTACAAACTCAATACCTACCATCGTTCCAGTCGCTCATTGCCACTGCTACGAAGGTAGAAGATTTACTTCAAATGGGACAACTGAAAGAAGACTCGGGTTCCTCAAAATACGAGAAGCCTAGCCAAGTCGGCAAAGTCCATGAAATGGCAAGCATCACCCCCACGAATCCTTTACGTGTGGGCAATATGAGAAATGGCAATCGGTCAAGAAGGACATATACTGATCTCGGGATGCCAATCCTTTTGGTTTTCCGAGAGGCTGTCAAGGCCAACTACATCAAGCCCTTGGAAGCAAGGCCGCCACCCTACCCTTTACCAAGAAACTACCGAACCAATGAATACTGTGAATATCATCAAGGTCATGGGCACGAGACTGAAGCGTGCTGGACGCTTAAGAACCGCATCCAAGACCTGGTAGACGATGGTTCAATCATCCCAAGAAGTGAGTCAAACATTAGCACTAATCCCTTACCAAATCACGGGGTAAATGCTATTATTTCTGACCAGGAATTGATCGATCCTTTCGAGCTATTCCTAGAAATGAATGACACCTGTGTCCTGGACTTGAATGACTTATCCGAAGAGGTAACAACCGAACTCGAAGTGGAAGACTTCATGCAACCTAGTCTCCTTGACGAAATTGCAGTTATCACAGGAAATGATGGGGACCAAGATCTGCTGAGCCTGATCAAGCCGAACGAAGGCCCTCTCACCAATTGGTACGCCAAGGAGGAGCGCGCTGCTGGTAAACCCCCTCCCGAGTCAAACCTAGAGTCAAAATATGTAATCAAGTCCTGTGTTGAGTCTGACCCCGATTCTGAAACCGAGTCAAAGTCCAGTCCTAGTTCTGAGCTATCTGTGTCGAATTTCGAAAATCCAGATTTCAAATTTGATGTAATCTTTGAAGACGATTCTGTCATGATCAATAAAGGCTTGCAAATTATTGACTACCCCGCGTGTCTATCTTTCCAAGCATTTCCAAGCAAAAATAATCATATAAATGAAATAAAAAATGAAAAAGAAAAAATAATAATTGGCAAAGAAGAAAATGAACATACATACATTGCATTTGACTGTGTGAACAAGGGACAGGTCAGTGAATGCTTGAGGAAGTTTGCCGATTGTTTCATGTGGAAGGCAAGTGACATCACGGGAATTGACCCAGCAATAGTGGTGCACAAGATTCCAGTATATCCCAAGGCTAAGCCAGTGAAGTAGAAGCTAAGAAGGCTGAAGACCGAATGGTCCTTGAAAATCAAGGAGGAGGTAGCCAAGCAACTGGAGAACAGATTCATAGAACCCATTGCCTACCCGACACGGTTAGCAAATATTGTGCCAGTGCCGAAGAAAGATGGCAAAGTCAGAATGTGTGTGGACTATCGGGATTTGAATAGAGCATGTCCGAAGGACGACTTCCCCCTGCCGCATATCGACTTGTTGGTAGACCGAATGGCGGGACACGAGATGGTCTCCTTGATCGATCTTGCTGTCGGATACAACCAAATAATGATGCATGTGCCAGACAAAGAGAAAACGGCATTCATCACGGAATGGGGAACTTATTGCTACAGAGTTATGCCTTTTGGGCTCAAAAATGCGGGGGCAACCTATCAAAGAATGGCGACAGCCATCTTCCATGACATGATTCACGAAGAGGTAGAAGTGTACGTGGACGACATGGTTGTTAAATCAAAAACAGCTGAAGAACATACAACAGCGCTCGAGAAGTTCTTCCTTAGACTTCGAAAGTATAATCTGAAGCTCAACCCAGCAAAGTGTCTGTTTGGAGCTACATCCGGAGTATTTCTGGGGCATATGGTCAGTCGGAAGGGCATAGAGATTGACCCTTCAAAAGCCAAAGCCATTCTGGAAATGCCAGCTCCAAGGACGGAAAAAGAAGTCCGGGGTTTCCTGGGAAGACTACAGTATATCAGCCGGTTCATCAATCAACTGGCAGACACTTGTGGTCCTATGTTCAAGTTACTTAGGAAAGGAGTAGCAGTCAAGTGGAATGAGGATTGTCAGGAAGCTTTCGACCAAGTCAAACAATATCTGCTATCCCCGCCGGTTTTACAGCCACCAAGGCTAGGGAAACCTTTGCTATTGTACCTATCAGTCACGGAAGAAGCTATGGGTGCAATGTTAGCTCAGCAAGCAGAAGATACAAGGATAGAAAATGCAGTGTATTATCTCAGCAAAAGGATGCTAGAATACGAATTAAAGTACAATAAAATAGAGAAGTTGTGTCTGGCTCTAGTCTGGGCCTGTACCAAGCTACAGCACTACCTCTCGTCTTACACTACGTACGTTATTTCTGAGTCGAACCCCTTGAAATTCCTTATGGAGAGGCCGGTTCTTGACTGTAAGATGGCAAAGTGGGTATCAGTACTTGCAGCTTATGACCTAAAGTTTGTACAATGGAAGGCCGTGAAAGGCGGTGCTTTAGCTGATCAATTGGCTGAATTACCGGTCGGAGACCAAATGCTGGAAGTGGAATTTCCTGATGAAGACTTGTTAAGCTTAGAAAGTGAAGTCTGGGAGATGTACTTCGATGGAGCTTCGAATTACCATGGAAATGGGGTTGGAGTTGTATTCAAAACTCCTTGTGGAGAATACATCCCAATCGCAGTCAAATTGGATTTCAACTGCACTAACAATGAAGCCGAGTATGAAGCTTGCATAAGAGGGTTAGAAGCAGCCTTGGAGAAGGAGATAAAGATCCTCAAGGTTTTCGGAGATTCCAACTTAATAGTCTCCCAGGCTTTAAGGAAATGGAAAATTAAAGAAGAGCGTTTGGTTCCTTACCTACAACGCTTGGATGAATTGGCTCAGCAATTTGATGGTTTATCCTTCCATTATTTGCCACGAGCCAAAAATCAATTTGCAGATGCTCTAGCCACTCTAGCCTCCATGGTCAATGTAGAAGAGGATCGAGTCATTCGACCCTTGACAGTGCGGCTACAGAAACAGCCAGCACATATCATGAATTTGGTCGACGATAAGCCCTGGTATTGGGATATACAGAATTATCTTCAGAATGAAGTTTACCCAGAGGGATCCACCAAAACTGATCAACGGACATTGAGACAACTAGTATCCGGATATTTCCTTACTGGGGGAATTCTGTACAAAAGAAGTTGGAATGGCCTGCACCTAAGGTGCGTTGATGAGGAAGAAGCTCAAACCATCATGGATTCCTTACATAACGGGGAGTCTGGCCCACACATGCACGGGATAGCCTTGGCTTGAAAAATCATGAACCTAGGTTATTACTGGTCAACCATGAAGGCAGATTGTGTGAGGCATGCGCAGAAGTGCCACGAATGTCAAATTTTTGCTAAATTGCAAAAACAGCCTCCGGTCAATCTAAATCCTATCACTTCACCATGGCCTTTCGCGACCTGGGGCATGGACGTGATTGGAAAAATCCACCCGAAGGCTTCCAACGGTCACCAGTTCATTTTGGTTGCTATAGATTATTTCACTAAGTGGATCGAGGCAGCCTCTTATTCGATTCTGAATGCCAAGAAGGCAGCACAGTTCGTTCGTACCAATATCCTTTGCAGGTACGGAACGCCATTCGAGATCACCACGGATAATGGAGCTCACTTCCAGGGTGAATTTGCTAATTGTTGAAAGAGACGAGAATCCAACATCATAAGTCCTCACCCTATAGTCCACAAACAAACGGGGCTGTAGAAGCTGCAAATAAGGCCATAAAAGTTATTTTGGCAAAAGACAATTAAGAAGCACAAAGCTTGGCATGAACAGTTACCGAATGCCTTATGGGGATATAGGACTTCAATTAGAACACCCACCGGAGCAACTCCGTATTCTTTAGTGTATGGTATGGAAGCAGTGTTGCCTATTGAGCTGGAAGTTCAGTCGGCAAGGATTATCCAGGAAAGCCAGATTAGCGAAGCAGATTGGGCAAAGAATTATCATTTACAGCTCTTGAGTATGGATGAAAAGCGATTACGAGCGATCCACCAGACTCAAGTTTATCAAAGAAGAATGGCGCGACATTTTAATAAGAGGGTCAAAGACCGAAAGTTGGAAGAAGGTTGTTTGGTTTTGAAAGAAATTAGACAGCCAATCATAGACCCACGTGGAAAGTTTCATCCTCATTGGGCGGGACCCTATGTGTTGAAAAAGATCCTATCTGGCGGAGCCGTCATCCTGACTGATTTGGATGGTTTGGAATTCACAAGTCCATGTAATTTAGATCAGTTAAAAAGATATTTTGTATAATTGTAATCATTGCATATTTGAACTACATTGGACCTGATTCTCCTTGAAAAAAAGGAATTATATATCGGAGATATGTAGGCAGTCCTCTTTGGACACGGTCTAAACATTAATATAAAAAATTTTATTATTTCATAACTCTTTTCTCCTTTGCCAATAATAATAAAAAAAAAGAAAAAAAAAAGAAAGAAAGAAAAACCCGCAAAGTCAAAAACCCGAGAGGGCGGCTTAGGCAAGAGTCGGGGCCCGCTAAGCTGAAAAAAACCCAAAAAGTGCGGCTTAGACAAAAATGGGTAGCTCGCTAAGTCGAAAACCCGAAAGGGCGGCTTAGGCAAAAGTTAGAGCTTTGAATAAATAAAATTTGGAAAGTGCTTGGAAAGCTAAAAGGCAAAATGTCATTCATAATTAAAGCAAGCAGAAAAGGAAAAGTCCAATAAATAATAAGTCGAAAGTCCCAAATAAAAGAGAGCCAAAAAGGCAAAACTACATCCAAAAAAAAAAAATCCAGAAGCCTATAGGAGCCTAGGTGTCCCGTCTCCTCCGTGGAGCAACATCCTCCGAGTCACCCCTAGCTGTCGAACTCTGCCCAGCCTCGCCTGTCTGAGGAGCCAGCACAATCTCCTCACCAGTCCCAATCTCATCAGCCTGAACCCATCCTTCAAGTGCACTCAGCAGGGCAATCCTCCTTGGTCTCTCAATTGGCCAGACAGTGGCAATGAACCAGGCTCGATACTCAGGAGAAGTCTGAATACTGGTAGGATTAGGCAAGGGCCTAACCATACGGTGATCTCTAATCCAAGCCTTAAGGACAGCTCGGGTAACACCCGGGGTAATGGCTGAATCAGCAGGAAAGTCATCCGTAATCGGAACAGTCTGATCTATCCCCATCTGTCACAAGACGCGCGAAGCACAGTACCAAGTACAATGTGTAAGGCCCAGAAGGTAAACCCGGGTGTGATGAAAGCTTACCTGGATAAAATGGTTGATGTTGTACCAGGATATGAACCACAGTATCTCATTCGGACCCAACTCAATCAACCATGAAGTCCATGCATCGGCAGTGAGATGTGAGATTAAAATCCTCCGCATGCGATACTGAGAAGGGTTATAAGGAAGGGAAGTAGGAGCAGTAACCACTTGAAGGTGGTCCTTCAACCAAACCTGAGTAATGGATCCTTTCTGTTACAAGGGAATGATAAAAAAGAGGGGAAGAAAAAATGTGGAGAGATAATAAAGAGACATACCTGGAGAATAATGGGAGAAACTGTCCAATCATCAAATCCTAAAGCAGCCCTGTCAAGGCTCCTAATAGTTTCTGCCAGTACAATGCCGCCAATACAGCGCATATCCTCCATTTGTAGAACCATGGGGCAAAGACGCAAATCCCCAAAGCCTGGGTCCCGGTTAAATAAGAAACCAGCCAATAAACAGAAAACCAAGGCCTGCATCCTCAGCCTCATCCGGTTTGGGTCATCTGGGCAAGCCTCTGAGAATTCATCAATCAGAGGCAGCAGAATTGCCTTTTGGTCATCAACGATCATAGCCTTAGCTTGGGGTCGGCTAAACTGAAATAGGGTTTCAAATGACCTAACATACCCAATTTTTACCTCATGCTTAACCAAAGGGGCATTGGGGTCACACCCTATGATAGCACAAAACTCCTCAAAGAGGGGGCACATCTCCTCTATCATGGCCCCAAACCGGAAAACGTGGGCCTCAGGATCCCAAAGTCTAATACAGGCCTTTAAGAAAATCTAGTCAATGACTACACCCCTAAGAGTAATAACAGGAGAAATACCGTACCTCCCCAAATTGATCTTTTCAACCTTGGAGAGATTCCTAGTCCAGCTGTGCATGCTATGGTTGTAGAAGGGATTCATGTCTTTTTTTTATTTTATTTCTTTATTATCTATTGTTATTAAAAAAAATAATAAATAATAATAATAGAGAATGAATGAAAAAAAGGGAATATGAAAAGAAGAGAGAGAAGAAACTGACCGGTTTCTAGTTGCTTGAAAAAAGGTGAGAGAATGAAAAAAAAATCAGCATTTAGCCTCTTAAATAGAGGGGGGGCGCGCCTGCCGGCGGCCTGGCCGCCGGAGCTGGCGGCTCGGTCCGGCGGCCCGGTGGCCTGGTCCCGGCGGCTCGGCCCGGCGGCCCAGCCGCAAAAAAAAAAAAAAGAAAAAAAAGGGGAAGAAAGGGGAAGGAATATTGGTTTTTTTTTTTTTAGAATAAAACCCTATTTTGATAATCATGCATATATTTCCTCAGTACTGATCAAGTGCAGGTACAAATAAAGTTCGGTACAGAAATATAGCTCAAGTTCAGAAAAGCAGCCGAGTCTTAGTACAGAAAATACAGTAAAAGAAAAAACAAAGCAAAGCGGGGAAATCTAGCAGCTATCAGCGGCGGGGCCTCCTCCCCCTCTCATCGTCAAAGGCTGTCTGGGTCCAGGCCGCAGCTAGTTCCCGCTCCATCTCGAGGAACAGCTCCATCATCTGGTTAATCAACCCGACAGGAACCTGAAAATCATATAAAACAAAAAATGCAAGTCAATATTGAATCTCCTATGAATCCTTTTCGTGAGAGATTGTCAGACTTTACCTCAGTGATGTCCTCAGAAGGAAGAACTGTGCGATCCAAACCCTCTAGTGAGACCTCTCGAGAAGCCGGGAGACCGTGGGGAACAAAGTAGGAAATACCATATGGAAGACGTAGACTGGCAAGGTCTGGGTGAAGCGGCTCGGTAGCCTCCAAAATAGCCCGGGGAGCTCTGAAAGGACCTACCAACCGGCTGGGCCCAGCCTGCGATGGTCTCGCAGTCGGGGTAGAAGAAGTAGGATCAGTCCTGGGCCTCCTCCTTGGAGTCCTAGTCGAGGGGCCCGAAGCCCGAGAAGAACGGGTGCCAAGCGGTCGAGAAGGAACCGGTTCCTGGAAATCATCAAAACGAGATCCGATGGGCGGCATCAAAGAAATCCCGCAGAACTCATCATAATCTCCCCCCATGAGGAACTCCACATGGGGAATGCCCTCAGTATGAGCAGCCGTGAGTATCATCTGCCTACCCGCTCGCATGTCCTCGGGAGGGGCATAAGGGACAGAACGACAGCCTCTTATCTGAAAGTCCACTCTCTCACCCAAATAATATCGCCGCAGGAGGGGGTGTGACAGGACCACTCTCCGTTGGGACAAGGTATCTGACCGCTGAAAATCAGGATCAGCCTGAATCCAGCCCTGTAAGCGGGCAGCCATCGGCCCCACCTCAGCCTATAGAAGATACAAATATGTTAGTAAATCCTTTTTATTTAACATATGTAAAAGTCACTAATCATGTACCTGCTCCAGCGGGCACGTATCAAAAAAGGCTCTCAGCTCTTTCAGCGACTTCTTATGCCGGACCGGATGAAGGTTTGATTTGTACCATCTCCAAGCCAGAGGCGCCAGCCCTGATTCGGGGTTAGGCTGAAGCAACTCTGGGCGAGTATAAGGAAAATGCTCAAATGCCCAAGTCTGCAGAACAAAAGGGGGGGTCAGTGAAAAAAAAAGAGAGAGAAAGGAGTACAGAAAGGGAGAATGTTCTTTACATTACCTCCCAGAAGTAGTAGGTCCCGCTAAGCTTGCCGTGGCCTCGGCTCAAGTCACACATATCGTCATACATGCGGCTCAGAATGGCACCGGCCCAGTTGTACTCCTCTAAATGGGCCAAGTTCTCCAAACTCTTCAAGATAGAAGGGTTAAACCTCTCTTTCCTGTTGGACCAGAAGGTCGAAGCAAACAACAGCAACAAGGTAAATTGGGCCACCTGAGTAGCCGTCAGTTCTCCCCGCCCGTATCTAGCATAGATGCCTGGGGCCTGGAGGGATAACCAACGTCTGGAGATACTCAGGGTAGGGGTAGCAGAACCTGGCTCGACAGTCCGAGGCAGGTCTATCCCAATCAGCCCCACCATCCGGTCGGGGGAAATATCAACCCTCCAATCATCATATAGCTCGATCGGCCGAATGCCGAAAGGGATCCCGGAGATCACAGAAAAATCTACAGGGGTCATTGTCAACTCGCCCCAAGAAAAGTGGAAGGTATTGGTAGTGTCCCACCACCTCTCAGCCAAAGCACACAATAGCTCCTTGTAGTTACTTCGACCCATGTCAAGATATCTCAGATAGCCCAGATAGGATGGACGGATAATCGCACCAACCGGGTTATTTTGATCAAATAGCTCAAGCGGAACTCCAGCCACGGAACTCTCGGCTACATCCAATTTGATACGGGAATCCTAAAAGGTAAAAAAAAACGACCTAAGAGTTACTCCTCGGTTCCTTACTAAGGGTAATATCTTAGTTCCATTTCTAGCATGCATACTAATAAAGAGGTAAGCAAAAGAAATTCCAAAATTCACAATTTGGCCTAAGGCCCAAAAATTCACAATTTGGCCTAAGGCCCTAAAATCCATAGTTTTTTCGGCCTAAGGCCTAGATAATAAAATATGCAAAGGTGGAAAAGAACTCACCTGGGCATAGATGCCAGTCATGGAGGCGTGCGTGTCAGCGTCTGCCATTAGATTAACCTCGTCGAGAGAAATCCCCAAACACCCGAGAAAATCCTCCTCACTGCTTGGTGAAGCCATAGAGGAAGGAGGTCTTGTAAACTTTGAAAGTTGAGAGGATTTGAGAGAACTCTTGTGTGTAGAGAGTTTAGAATGAGTGGATAGTGAGATTTCAAGCTATTTATAAGCAAATAGCCAAAGGCGGGTCTTCTGGACGCGTCCGATTTTCGCCTCTAAAATTTGGGTTTCAAACAACCACCGACTCCCATAAATCATTTTATGGTTGCCGGTGGGGGGCAACTGTGAATACCCGAATTTTGAGGCTCAAAGAGCCAATTTTTTCCAGACTGCAAACAGTCCGGCCGGACCAAAGGCCATTTTGGAAGTTCACCGAAAGTATGCCAATATGGTGCTTGAAACGTCCGGGACGTCGCGAGGATCGCGAATCTAGGCCCGGAATTTTTTTCGGAGGTCTGGAGCGCCCGAAAAGGCCTCCGGAGCGGAAAAATAGCAAGACCACTGACCACCGGCGGCCCCAGTCGCCCGGGTCGGCGGCCCGGCCCGGCAGTCTTAGCCGCCGGAGCCGGCAGCCCGGTCCGGCGGCCCCGGCCGACTGCCCGGCCGCCGGAGCCGGCGGCCCGACCGCCGATCCCGGCCGCCGATCCCGGCCGCCGGAAGCCAGCGGCCCGGCCGTCGAAACAGTCCAAAGTTGCCTATAAATAGTGGCCCCGGCACTCCGTTTTCGGCACTCAGTCTGTGTTGACGGACGCTCCTTCTCCCTACGCTCTTTGCGATTCTTTACTGCTTTCTTGCATTTTTATTTTAGTTTTATTTTATTTTTGTGATACTTGGTCACTTAAAACTGAACTAAAATTAATTCCCTTAACGAGGAGCTTAACCTGGAGTTAAGAAGCGGTCGACGATTAAATCAGGTATGTAAGTTAAACTTTGCCTATTTAATTTTAGCACCTCATGCATGCTTCTCTTCTACTCCTAATAATTCTACAACTACATAAATGCATTCATATCATCATATAGGCAAGTAAATTGCCTCAATTAAAATATGATTAAGCTAAATTGCCCACGGTTCAATCATTTTTTGGCAATCAAATTGCCTAATTAAATCTTTTGGCTAAAAGCCATCAAAATCAACACTTTTTGGCAAATAAATTGCCTAAACTAAATCTTTTTGGCTAAAAGCCATTAAAATCATCAATTTTTGGCAACAATTGCCTAAATCAATCTTTCTGGCTAAGAGCCATTAAAATCAGCATTTTGGCATCAAATGTCTAAATCAAATCAATCAACGTTTTTGGCATCAAATGCCTAAACAAAAATGCACAAAGCATACACACACTCATGCATAAAGCATCCCCATTCAAAGCCCTTCAAAGAAGGCCTATCGAACTACGTGGACTTTGATCTTCCATTCAAACGGAAGTACGTAGGCACGCTCGGGATTTCACCCCGAGCGGCAAGTCAAAATCACATAAACATTTTTCATTGGTCCAAATCGCATCATCTTTCGCCTTGCAAAGCATTCATTCATAGGTTAGTTCATCAGCATGACATAGTCTCGGGATCCATCTCGGGTTTGCACACCATGCTTTAACATTGGGTAATTAATCTAGTAACTAGGTTAATTAAAATTGGAGTCACTTAGGGTTTTTTCCTAGTTTACCCTAAAATAATTAACAAGGTGGCGACTCACACATCACGTGCATTTCTTCCTTAGTCACATGCATTCACATTGCATTGATATTTGGGGATGGATTCACAGAAGGCGTTTAGCCAAAAGATTTAGGCAATTTGTTTGCCAAAAGTGATTATTTGGGCGTTTGTCGCCAAAATGACTGATTTAAGGCTTTTAGCCAAAATGAATTGATTTAGGCAATTTTTGCCAAAAGTTGATGTGATTTAGGCGATTGTCGCCAAAATGATTGTTTGAAGGCTTTTAGCCAAAGATTGATTAATTCTAAGGCATTTTGCCAAAGCTTCTGATTTAAGCGATTTGTCGCTAAAAGTTGTTAATCTAATTTATAGGCAATTTGTTTGCCAAAAATTGATTGAACCGTGGGCAATTTGTTGCCAAAATGTGGTTGATTTAATTGTAGGCAATTTGTTGCCAAAACGTGATTGATTAAGGCTTTTTAGCCACAATTATTGATTAATTGGACTTAAGCCGGACTGTTCGAAATAAAGGCAATTAAACCGTAGTTATTAATTAACTAGGCCTCTTAGCTAATATTGTCGAATTTAGCATTAATACCACGATTATTAATTAACCGGGTATTTAAGCTTAATCATATTTGATTGAGGCAGTTTATTTGCCTAATTAATGACATGAATGTGTTTATGCAGTTGTAGAGTTATTAGGAGTAGAAGAGAAATATGCATGAAGTGCTAAAATTAAATGAGCAGAGTTTTGTTTATTTACCTGAGTTAACCCGTGACCGCTTCTTAGCTTTAGCTTGAAAAACTCCGGATTAAGCTCCTCGTTTGGGGAATATTAATTTAGAATTAATTTAATTTAAGTGGCCAAATATTAAAGCAAGAAAGCAATAAAAGCTAAATTAAAAATGCAGGAAAGCAGTAAAAGAAAACGCAAGGAGCGTAGGGGAGAAGGAGCGTCCGTCAACACAGACTGAGTGTGTAAAAACGGAGGCTCCGGGGCCAATTTTATAGGAAAAAAGGAGACCCGAGGACGGTCCTGCCCGCCCTCAAGGGCGGGCGTGCCCGCCTCAGGGGGGCGGGCGTGCCTGCCCCTTGGTGGCGGGCATGCCCGCCCTTGAGGGCGGGCATGCTGCCCCTTGAGGGCGGGCTGGACCGCCCTTGAGGGTGGGCTGGCCCGCCCTGGGGGGGCGGGCATGCCTGCCCCATGGGGGCGGCGTGCCCTCCCCTGAGGGCGGGCACATCGACCCGTGTGCTTTTTTTCTCGTTTCGGAGGCTTTTTCGGGAGTTCCGGACCTCCAAAAAATATTCCGGGACCAGTTCTGCGATCCTCATAATTTTCCGGACATTTAAGTACCATATTGGCATACTTCCGATAAATTTCCAAAATGGCCTCTGGTCCGGCCGAACTGTTTGCAGTCCGGGAAAACTGGCTTTTTGAGCCTCAAAATTTGAGTATTCACAATTGTTTCATGTGGAAGGCAAGTGACATCACAGGAATTGACTCGGCAATAGTGGTCTACAAGATTCCAGTATACCCTGAGGCTAAGCCGGTAAAACAGAAGCTAGGAAGGCTGAAAACAGAATGGTCCTTGAAATCAGGAGGAAGTAGCCAAGCAACTGGAGAATAAGTTCATAGAACCCATTGCCTACCCGACGTGGTTAGCAAACATTGTGCCGGTGCCGAAGAAAGATGGCAAAGTCAGAATGTGTGTGGATTACTGGGATTTGAACAAAGCATGTCCGAAGGACGACTTCCCCCTGCCACATATTAACTTGTTGGTGGACCGAATGGCTGGACACGAGATGGTCTCCTTGACTGATCTCGCTGTCGGATATAATCAAATAATGATGCATTTGCCAGACAAAGAGAAGACGGTGTTCATCACGGAGTGGGGAACCTACTGCTACAGGGTTATGCCTTTTAGGCTTAAAAATGCTGGGGCAACCTATCAAAGAATGGCAACGACCATCTTCCACGACATGATTCACAAAGAAGTAGAAGTGTATGTGGATGATATGGTTGTTAAATCAAAAACAGCCGAAGAACATACAACAGCACTTGAGAAGTTCTTCCTTAGACTTCGAAAGTACAATTTAAAGCTCAACCCGGCAAAATGTTTATTTGGAGCTACATCCGGAGTATTTCTGGGACATATGGTCAGTCGGAAGGGCATAGAGATTGACCCTTCAAAAGCCAAAGCCATTCTAGAAATGCCAGCACCAAAGACGGAAAAGGAAGTTTGGGGTTTCCTGGGAAGGCTACAGTACATCAGCCGGTTCATTAATCAACTGGCCGATACTTGTGGTCCGATTTTCAAATTACTCAGAAAAGGAGTAGCCGTCAAATGGAATGAGGATTGTCAGAAAGCTTTTGACCAAGTCAAGCAATATCTGTTATCCTCGCCAGTTTTACAACCACCAAGGCTAGGAAAGCCTTTGCTATTGTATCTATCAGTGACAGAAGAAGCGATGGGTGCAATGCTAGCTCAACAAGCAGAAGATACAAGGATAGAAAATGCCGTGTATTACCTCAGCAAAAGGATGCTAGAATATGAGCTAAAATACAATAAGATAGAGAAGTTGTGCCTGGCTCTAGTCTGGGCCTGTACAAAGCTGCAGCACTACCTCTCGTCTTACACTACATACGTTATTTCTGAATCGAACCCCTTGAAATTCCTTATGGAGAGGCCGGTTCTTGACTGTAAGATGGCTAAGTGGGTGTCGGTGCTCGCAGCCTATGATTTAAAATTTGTGCAACGAAAGGCAGTGAAAGGCGGAGCCTTGGCTGATCAATTAGCGGAATTACCGGTCGAAGACCAAATGCCGGAGGTAGAATTTCCTGATGAAGACTTGTTGAGCTTGGAAAGTGAAGTCTGGGAAATGTACTTCGATGGAGCTTCAAACTACCATGGAAATGGGGTTGGAGTCGTATTCAAACTCCTTGTGGAGAATACATCCCAATTGCAGTCAAATTAGATTTCGACTGCACCAACAATGAAGCCGAGTATGAAGCTTGCATAAAGGGGTTAGAAGCAGCCCTGGAAAAGGAAATAAAGGTCGTCAAGGTTTTCGGGGATTCTAATTTAATAGTCTCCCAGGCTTTGAGAAAAAGGTAAATTAAGGAAGAGCGTTTGGTTCCTTACTTACAACGCTTGGACGAATTGGCTCAGCAATTTGAGGATTTATCCTTCCACTACTTGCCGCAAGCCAAAAATCAGTTTGCTAATGCTTTAGCTACCTTGGCCTCCATGGTTAATGTAGGGGGGAGACCAAGTCATTCGACCTCTGATGGTTCGGCTACAGAAACAGCCAGCACATATCATGAATTTGGTCGATGACAAGCCCTGGTTTTGGGACATACAGAACTATCTTCAGAATGAAGCCTACCCGGAGGGATCCACCAAGACTGATCAACGGACATTGAGACAGGTAGCATCCGGATATTTCCTTACTGGGGGAGTTCTGTATAAAAGAAATTGGAATGGCCTGCACCTAAGGTGCGTTGATGAGGGAGAAGCTCAAACCATCATGGATTCCTTACATAATGGGGAGTCTGGTCCACACATGCATGGGATAGCCTTGGCTTGGAAAAGGGTGAACCTGGGTTATTACTGGTCAACCATGAATGCAGATTGCGTGAGGCACACGCAGAAGTGCCATGAGTGTCAAATTTTTGCTAAGCTGCAAAAACAGCCTCCGGTTAATTTGAATCCTATTGCTTCACCTTGGCCCTTCGTAACTTGGGGCAGAGACGTGATCGGAAAAATCCACCCAAAGGCTTCCAATGGTCACCAATTTATCCTGGTCGCTGTCGATTATTTCACTAAGTGGATTGAGGCAGCCTCTTATTCGGTTTTAAATGCCAAGAAGGCAGCACAGTTCGTTCGTACTAACATCCTTTGTCGGTACGGAATGCCATTCGAGATCATTACTGATAACGGGTCCCACTTTCAAAGTGAATTTTCTGACCTGCTGAAGCAAAAGAAGATTCAACATCATAAGTCCTCACCCTATCGTCCACAAACAAATGGGGCTGTAGAGCCTGCAAACAAGGCTATAAAAGTCATTTTGCAGAAGACAGTTAGAAAGCACAAAGCTTGGCATGAACAGTTGCCAAATGCTCTATGGGGATATAGGACTTCAATCAGAACACCTACTGGGGCAACTCCATATTCCTTAGTGTATGGTATGGAAGTAGTGTTGCCTATTGAGCTGGAAGTTCAGTCGGCGAGAATTATCTGGGAAAGCCAGATCAGCAAAGCAGATTGGGCTAAGAATTATCATTTGCAACTCTTGGTATGGATGAAAAGCGATTGCGAGCAATCCACCAAACTCAAGTTTACCAAAGAAGAATGGCTAGGCATTTTAATAAGAAGGTCAAAGACCGAAAGCTGGAAGAAGGTTGTTTGGTCCTGAAGGAGATTAGACAGCCAATCATAGACCCACGTGGAAAGTTTCGTCCTCATTGGGCTGGACCCTATGTGTTGAAGAAGATATTATCTGGCGGAGCCGTCATCTTGACTGATTTAGATGGTTTGGAGTTTACAAGTCCATGTAATTTAGATCAGTTAAAAAGATATTATGTGTAATTATAATCATTGCATGATGTAATAAATGAACTACATTAGACCTGATTCTCTTCAGAAAAAAGAAATTGTGTATCGGAGATATGTAGGCAACCCTCTTTGGGCGCGGTCTAAACATTAATGAAAATCACTCCATAATTCTTTCTTCTTTGCCACAATAATAAAAAATGAAAAAAGAAAAAAAAAGAGAAGAACCCGCTAAGTCGAAAACCCGAAAGGGTGGCTTAGGCAAAAGTTGGGGCCCGCTAAGTCGAAAACCCAAAAAGGGCGGCTTAGGCAAAAATGGGTAACTCGCTAAGTTGAAAACCCGAAAGGGCGGCTTAGGCAAAAATTAGAGTTTGAATAAATAAAGTTGGAAAATGCTTGGAAAGCTCGAAAGACAAATCACACTCTCAACCAAAGCAACAAAGTTAAGTAGAAAGCAAAAGAGTCCAATAAATAAATAATGAAGTCTGAGTCCAAGTCCAAATAAAAAAAGCCAAAAGCCTATAGGAGTCTAGGAGTCCCGTCTCCTCCATGGGGCAACATCCTCTGAGCCATCCCTAGCTGTTAAACTCTGTCCAACCTCGCCTGTCCGAGGAGCCAACACAATCTCCTCACCAGTCCCAACCTCATCATCAGCGGCAGCCTGAACCCAACCTTCCAGTGCACTCAGCAGTGCGTTCCTCCTTGGCCTTTCAATTGGCCAGACAACGGCAATGAACCAAGCCCGATACTCAGGAGAAGTCTGAACACCGGCAGGATTAGGTAAAGGTCTAACCATGTGAATGGTCTCTAACCCAAGCCCTAAGGATGGGCTCGGGTAACACCCGGAGTAATGGCCGAATCAGCTGAAAAGTCATCCATAATTGGGACAGTCTGGTCTATCCCATCTGCCTCAAAACGCGCGAAGCGCAGTACCAAGTACAATGTGTAAGGCCTAAAAGGTAAACCCGTGTATGGCAAGAGCTAACCTGGATAAAGCGGGTGATGCCATAACAGGAAATAAACCACAGCACCTCGTTGGGACCCAACTCAATCAGCCATGAGGTCCATGCATCAGTAGAAGGATGTGTGATCAAGATCCTCCGCATACGATACTGAGAGGGGTTATAGGACAGAAGGGTAGGAGCAGCAACCACTTGGAGATGGTCCTTTAACCAAACCTGAGTAATGGATCCTTCTATTACAAAGGAACAAACCAAAGGAAAAAAAAGGAAGGAAAAGGGGAAGAGGAGAGATACCTGGAGAATGATCGGAGAGACCGTCCAGTCGTCGAAGCCTAAAGCAGCTCTGTCAAGGCTCCTAATAGTCTCTGCCAGCACAATGCCGCCAATGCAACCCATATCCTCCATTTGCCGAACCATGGGGCAGAGACGCAAATCCCCAAAGCCTGGGTCCTGGTTAAACAAGAAACCAGCTATAAGCAAAAGACCAAAAGCCCGCATCCTCAGCCTCATCCGTTTGGGTCATCTGAATGGACCTCTGAAAATTCATCAATCAGGGACAATAGAACTGCTGTCTGGTCACCAACAATCAGGGCCTTAGCTTGTGGTCGACTGAACTGAAACAGGCTTTCAAACGACCGACATACCCAATTCTCACCTCATGCTTGACCAAAGGGGCATTGGGGTCACACCCTATAATAGCACAAATTCCTCAAAGAGAGGGCATCTCCTCCATCATGGCCCCGAACCGGAAAACGTGGGCCTCTGGGTCCCAAAGTCTGATGCAGGCCCGTAAAAAGTCCCAGTCAACTACTACCCCCCTAAGTGTAATGATAGGAGAGAGACCATACCTCCCAAGTTGATCTTCTTGACTTTGGAGAGACTCCTAGTCCAGCTGTGCATGCTGTGGTTAAAAAAAGGATTCATCTTTGAAAGAAAAAGAAGAAGAATGAGAGAAGAAAATAGCTGAAATTTGCCTTTTGGCTCAATTTTCGAGAGAAGAAGAGTATGAAAAAAGAGGACAAAAGCAGCTTTATAGGGAAAAGCGCGCCCGAGGCGGCGGCAGCGGCCACCGCAAAAAAAAAAAGAAAAACTCCAGTACCATAAATGAAAAGAAATTTTCTTTTATTTTCAATATTAAAAAAAAACATTTTTTTCCATAAAATGGGCTGAAACGAAATCCTATTTTCTTTCAAATTTGATAATCATGCATACATATAAAATTTTCAGTACTAACCAAGTGCAGGTACAGGCAAAGTTCAGTATAGAAATACAAAAAAAAAAAAAGAGAAAAACAGGAAAATCTAGCAACTATCAGACGGGGCCTCCTCCTCCTCTGATCGTCAAAGGTCCTATGAGTCCAGGCCGAAGTTAGTTCTTGCTGCATCCCAAGCATCAGCTCCATCATCTGATTGACCAACCCGACAAGAACCTAGAAATCATACAAAGGAAAATAAAGTCAATGTCAAATCTCTTGAATCCTTTTGTGAGAGATTTGTCAGTCTTTCCTTAGTAATGTCCTCGGAAGGAACAGCCGGGCGATCCACACTCTCCAAGGAGACCTCCCGAAGAGCTGGAGGGCCGTCAGGAGGATA